>NW_024870954.1:242500-295000 GCF_019054845.1 Dipodomys spectabilis
TTTTCAGACGTGACTTTTTCCTCCGTGGGACCTGCCAAGACAGAGTCAGCAGCACAACTGTTACTGGAACAAAAACATACATTTCATAAACATAGTCAAAGCGAGAAGATCTCCAGTGATACTTCTATAAATAAATTTTGTGAGTGTAAGAATCTCCAGGGTTTACAGCCTGAACCTTTAACTTTTTTTATCAGAGCCACAAGTGATTTCTGCAGTTAACAGAAGACAGATGGAGCCCTATAGAGAAAATACAAAAACAAGATCTTCAAAAGTTTCAAATCTGGCCATGATACCTGCAAAGGCAGCTTCATAGGCAAGGAGATGGGACTCCAGCGTACCTCTCTGCTACCTCTTCCCAAGAAAAGAGAGAGTCGTTCTTTTTGTTTCAGCTTTACTGCTGGGTGGCAGGAATAAGTATATCCATTAGATCCTGGAGGCTCAGATGGAGTGAAGAAGAGAATGAAACACTAAGCAGTAGTTGACAGTAGGAGATGGAGAGTAGTGAATATATTAGTCGTCATTCGGCTCCTTGAGGCAGTCCATTGAATAAGAAGAGGTTTTGTTAACCACGGCCAGTTGGACACACTGCTCTGGGCCTGTGGTCACTCCACGCAGTGTGGCGGGTCACATGCAGGAGAAGGTGCGCATCTTGGAAGCAAAGGGAAGCCAACAGAAAGTCCGTGGCTCCAACTGTTCCCTCTGGGGCACACCCACAATTACGTAACTTCTTTTTCTGAACCAGGCCCCATATACTACAGATCCTGCCACTGCTCCGGTGCAATGGGCTGGCAGTCAGTCTTTAGTACATAGGCTTCCAGGAGACACTCAATGTAAAACCATAGCAATGGAGAGTGAGGGACAGCTTCCTGTGAAGATCAAACTTCAAAATTGGCCCTTTGAAAACTCAGATCAAACTACGAGGGCTCTGACAACTGAAAAGCCCTGTACTCAAAACAATGGAGGATAGCACGTGGAGAACCCTAGTGTAACACGAGGAAAAGCCTCAGTGCACCATGTGGAAAAACCCCAGCGCAGCACGAGGAAAAGCCTCAGTGCAGCACGTGGAGAAGCCCCAGTGCAGCACGTGGAGAAGCCCCAGTGCAGCACGTGGAGAAGCCCCAGTGCAGCATGTGGAAAAGCCCCAGTGCACCATGTGGAAAAACCCCAGTGCAGCACGTGGAGAAGCCCAGTGCAGCACGTGGAGAAGCCCCAGTGCAGCACGTGGAGAAGCCCCAGTGCAGCATGTGGAGAACCCCAGTGGAGCACGTGGAGAACCCCAGTGCAGCATGTGGAGAACCCCAGTGCAGCATGTGGAGAAGCCCCAGTGCAGCATGTGGAGAAGCCCCAGTGCAGTACGTGGAGAAGCCCCAGTGCAGCACGTGGAGAACCCCAGTGCAGCATGTGGAGAAGCCCCAGTGCAGCACGTGGAAAACCCCAGTGCAGCACGTGGAGAAGCCCCAGTGCAGCACGTGGAGAACCCCAGTGCAGCATGTGGAGAAGCCCCAGTGCAGCATGTGGAGAAGCCCCAGTGCAGTACGTGGAGAAGCCCCAGTGCAGCACGTGGAGAAGCCCCAGTGCAGCACGTGGAGAACCCCAGTGCAGCACGTGGAGAACCCCAGTGCAGCATGTGGAGAAGCCCAGTGCAGCACGTGGAGAAGCCCCAGTGCAGCATGTGGAGAACCCCAGTGCAGCACGTGGAGAAGCCCCAGTGCAGCATGTGGAGAAGCCCCAGTGCAGCACGTGGAGAACCCCAGCGCAGCACGAGGAAAAGCCTCAGTGCAGCATGTGGAGAAGCCCAGTGCAGCACGTGGAGAAGCCCAGTGCAGCTCGTGGAGAAGCCCCAGTGCAGTACGTGGAGAACCCCAGTGCAGCACGTGGAGAAGCCCAGTGCAGCACGTGGAGAAGCCCCAGTGCAGCATGTGGAGAAGCCCCAGTGCAGCACGTGGAGAAGCCCAGTGCAGCACGTGGAGAAGCCCAGTGCAGCACGTGGAGAACCCCAGTGCAGCATGTGGAGAACCCCAGTAGAGCATGTGGAGAACCCCAGTGCAGCATGTGGAGAACCCCAGTACAGCACGTGGAGAACCCCAGTGCAGCATGTGGAGAAGCCCCAGTGCAGCACGTGGAGAACCCCAGCGCAGCACGAGGAAAAGCCTCAGTGCAGCATGTGGAGAAGCCCAGTGTAGCACGTGGAGAACCCCAGTGCAGCACGTGGAGAAGCCCAGTGCAGCACATGGAGAACCCCAGTGCAGCACGTGGAGAAGCCCCAGTGCAGCACGTGGAGAAGCCCCAGTGCAGCACGTGGAGAAGCCCCAGTGCAGCACGTGGAGAAGCCCCAGTGCAGCACGTGGAGAAGCCCCAGTGCAGCACGTGGAGAAGCCCCAGTGCAGCACGTGGAGAACCCCAGTGCAGCACATGGAGAACCCCAGTGCAGCACGTGGAGAAGCCCCAGTGCAGCACATGGAGAACCCCAGTGCAGCACGTGGAGAAGCCCAGTGCAGCACATGGAGAACCCCAGTGCAGCACGTGGAGAAGCCCCAGTGCAGCACGTGGAGAACCCCAGTGCAGCACATGGAGAACCCCAGTGCAGCATGTGGAGAACCCCAGTGTAGCACGTGGAGAAGCCCCAGTGCAGCACGTGGAGAAGCCCCAGTGCAGCACGTGGAGAAGCCCCAGTGCAGCACGTGGAGAAGCCCCAGTGCAACACGTGGAGAAGCCCAGTGCAGCATGTGGAGAACCCCAGTGCAGCACGTGGAGAAGCCCCAGTGCAGCACGTGGAGAAGCCCCAGTGCAGCACGTGGAGAAGCCCCAGTGCAGCACGTGGAGAAGCCCCAGTGCAGCACGTGGAGAAGCCCCAGTGCAGCACGTGGAGAAGCCCAGTGCAGCGCGTGGAGAAGCCCAGTGCAGCATGTGGAGAAGCCCCAGTGCAGCACGTGGAGAAGCCCCAGTGCAGCACGTGGAGAAGCCCCAGTGCAGCACGTGGAGAAGCCCAGTGCAGCACGTGGAGAAGCCCCAGTGCAGCACGTGGAGAAGCCCAGTGCAGTACGTGGAGAAGCCCAGTGCAGCGCGTGGAGAAGCCCAGTGCAGCATGTGGAGAACCCCAGTGCAGCACGTGGAGAAGCCCCAGTGCAGCATGTGGAGAACCCCAGTGCAGCACGTGGAGAACCCCAGCGCAGCACGTGGAGAAGCCCCACTGCAGCACGTGGAGAACCCCAGTGCAGCATGTGGAGAAGCCCCAGTGCAGCACGTGGAGAACCCCAGTGCAGCACGTGGAGAAGCCCAGTGCAGCGCGTGGAGAAGCCCAGTGCAGCATGTGGAGAAGCCCCAGTGCAGCACGTGGAGAAGCCCCAGTGCAGCACGTGGAGAACCCCAGTGCAGCATGTGGAGAACCCCAGTGCAGCACGTGGAGAAGCCCCAGTGCAGCACGTGGAGAAGCCCCAGTGCAGCACGTGGAGAAGCCCCAGTGCAGCACGTGGAGAAGCCCCAGTGCAACACGTGGAGAAGCCCCAGTGCAGCACGTGGAGAAGCCCCAGTGCAGCACGTGGAGAAGCCCCAGTGCAGCACGTGGAGAACCCCAGTGCAGCACGTGGAGAAGCCCCAGTGCAGCATGTGGAGAACCCCAGTGCAGCACGTGGAGAAGCCCAGTGCAGCACGTGGAGAAGCCCAGTGCAGCGCGTGGAGAAGCCCAGTGCAGCACGTGGAGAAGCCCCAGTGCAGCATGTGGAGAAGCCCCAGTGCAGCACGTGGAGAAGCCCCAGTGCAGCACGTGGAGAAGCCCAGTGCAGCACGTGGAGAAGCCCCAGTGCAGCACGTGGAGAAGCCCCAGTGCAGCATGTGGAGAACCCCAGTGCAGCACGTGGAGAACCCCAGCGCAGCACGTGGAGAAGCCCCACTGCAGCACGTGGAGAACCCCAGTGCAGCATGTGGAGAAGCCCCAGTGCAGCACGTGGAGAACCCCAGTGCAGCACGTGGAGAAGCCCAGTGCAGCGCGTGGAGAAGCCCAGTGCAGCATGTGGAGAAGCCCCAGTGCAGCACGTGGAGAAGCCCCAGTGCAGCACGTGGAGAAGCCCCAGTGCAGCATGTGGAGAAGCCCAGTGCAGCGCGTGGAGAAGCCCAGTGCAGCTGTGCAATCACAGTGCGTGGTGCAGGGCCCCTGGTGGGAGAATTACTCTTTTTTTATTTTTATTTTCATTGTGAAAATACTGTACAGAGGGGTTACAATTACATGCCCAAGATAATGAGTACATTTCTTATCAGGCATTGCAGCCTCCTCCTTTGTTTACCCTTCCCATCCCTTCCCATCCTCTGCCCGCCCCCCACCCCACCTCCCCACACCAAAGTTGTAAAGTTCGTTTTTTCGACATAACAACTTGTACATCTCATTGTTGCATTGGGTCCACCTGTATCCCGATTTAAACGATTTGTTTTTTCCCTTCCCCTCCAATAATTATACCAACATCAAATACAGTGAAAGCAGGGGTTATACTGTGGGGGAGGGACATACAAAGCAACAAATAAATAATCTTATAAATGTGTTAGAAACAATCACATGAAAGAAAAAAAAACATTTGAATACATATTTTAGGGTTCATTTCCCTAACATCACCTTATCGGACCTTTTCTGCTTGACTCAGACATATACTAGTTATTGCAAATAAGGGAAACCATGGGACCTATGTTTCTTTGGGCCTGGACCTTCACTTAATATAATTTTTTCCAAGTCTTTCCATTTCCTAACAAATGAGGCAATGTCATTCTTTTTGATGGAGGCATAGAATTCCATTGTGTATATATCCCACATTTTCTTGATCCATTCATCTACTGAGGGACATCTGGGTTGGTTCCATATCTTAGCTATAGTAAATAATGCTGCAATAAACATAGTTGTGCTGGTAGCTTTAGTGTGGTCTTGTTTGTGATCATTTGGGTAAATGCCCAAAAGTGGGATTGCTGGGTCATAGGGGAGCTCTATGTGGAGTCTTTTGAGGAACCTCCATCTGCTTTCCAAAGTTTACACTCTGGTGGGAGAATTTCTAAGCCATGCGTCCTCTGGGTAACCAGTGACAGGGGGAGCCGAAGCGGGCCCTCATGGAGGACGAGCTTCAGAAGAGCTCATCTTGTGGACAGAAGCACGAGCAGCCTTTGTCCTGGGCTGACTTTCTACGAAAGTTCATATGGCGAACAGATGGAACACAGACAGAGACATGTACGCTCCTGGGGTATAGCCAGGCTCCACCACTGCCCTGAGCACCTCCCTCTGGGGAGGACGCAGCGCTCAGCTCCGGTGCCCGCCTTCAGAGAAGCCCTGAGAAGGTTCTGTCTGCTGACCCTTCCCATTGCCTGCGGGGCATCGGCTCCAAAGACCCCAAGGCACCATTTCCAGGAGCACGAGACATATGGGCCCTGGGGAAGTGGCAGGTCCTGCGTGCGGCCTTCATGGGGGGCCCCAGGCTTCTCAGAAGGGAAGAGGAGCTGACCACCACAATCATACCCACAACTGACTCTGGAATAAACCAGGCTTCCTTGCATTCTTGGAGTAAAAATCTGCTAACATTGAGCAAGGGGAAATATTTCTTTCTGGAAAATAAAATCATAAATCCTGGTCCTGTGGGTTAGTCCACCGCAGGAAAATTGGAGGGTGTTCCTTTGGCTTGGTGTGCAGGAATTTCTGGCTCAGTTGAGAAAATAATGCTTTTCAGGGACCTCCAGTACTTCACCAAGAGGGAAAACAGCAGCTTGAACTTCTTGCTGAGTAGGTGAAGCTAGAGGTGCCCGTGCTCCCCATGATGAAGGGCCCTTTGCAGCCGCTGTCTAGGGGCGGGGAGCACAGGGTGTGCTAGGTCTGTGTTCAGGTTGTTTGGTTCCTTAGTTGGGTTTTGTGAGTTGGGTTAGCTTTATGTTTGTTTGCTGGCACCAGCCACATGCGTGCTCAGCAAGCTTGCTTAGTTGGCTCTCTACCATTTGAGCCAGGCTTCCAGCCTGGATTACTGATGATTATTTTGGAGATGGTGTCTCACAGACCTTTCTACCTGGGCTGGCCTCAAACCACCATCTTCCAGATCTCAGTTCCCAAGTGGCCAGAACTACAGGCATAAGCCCACCTGTACCTGGCTTAGTTTTAGATTTTTCAAGTAAGTTCCATAGTTTTCCTTAGTGCCCACCTACCAGCAATGTGCAAGGTTCCCTGTCTCCACGTTTTCACTCGGAAGCCATTCTAACAAGCGCGAGGTTACTTCTCATTGTGGTTTTCATGTTCATTTCCCTGAACATTAGTGGTGTTGAGCTTTTTACATGCTCATACGCCTGCTCATAAATTGTATGTCCCCTTTTGAGAAATGTCTATTCACATTGTTTTGGGCTGGTTATTTGTTATCTTACTCTTCAGTCATTCCCCATATATTTTAGATATTAACATTTTATCAGACATATGACTGACAATTATACTTTCTCCTATAGTTTATCTCTTCTCTGTGTCAAAGAGAAAAAGAGTTCATTTGGACCAAAAGTCTCTCAATTTTTTTGCACCGAGTAGGGAAATAGTGTAATTCTCTCAATTTCTATTTAGTTTTAAACACCAACTTCAGACTAACAAAAATGTGCGAAGGGGTTGAGTGCCAGTGGCCCACATCCATCATCCCAGCTACTGAGGAGGCTGAGAGCAGAAGATTGGGGTTCAAAGCCACCCTAGGCAGGAAAGTCCAGGAGACTCTTCCATTTGCCACTGGAAAATGCAGAAGTGGAGCTGTGGCTCAATGGTAAAGTGCTAGCCTTGGGCAAAAATGCTCAGATACAGCACCCAGGCCCTGGGTTCAAATCCAGGACTGGCGCGCGTGCGAGCGCACACACATGCACACACACACACACACACACACGCACACACACACACACACGCACACACACGCACACACACGCACACACACACGCACGCACACACACACACGCACACACACACACACGCACTCACGCACGCACACGCACACACACACGCACACACGCACGCACACGCACACACACACGCACGCACACACGCACGCACACGCACACACACGCACGCACGCACACACGCACGCACGCGCGCACACGCACACACACGCACGCACGCACGCGCGCACACACACACGCACACACACGCACACACACGCACACACGCACACACACAAGCACACACACACGCACACACACGCACACGCACACCCACCACACACGCACACACACACGCACACACGCACACGCACGCACGCACACACGCACACACACGCACGCACGCACGCACGCGCGCACACACACATGCACACACACGCACACACACGCACACACGCACACACACGCACACACACGCACACGCACGCACGCACACACGCACGCACACACGCACACACACGCACGCACGCACGCACACACACACGCACGCACGCACACACGCACGCACGCACACACGCACGCACGCACGCACACACACGCGCACACGCACACACACACGCGCACGCACACGCACGCACACACACATGCACACACGCACACACACGCACGCACACACGCACGCACGCACACACACGCACACACACGGCCTGGGAGCAGTACTAGCGCGTGGCTCACAGCTCCTCAGCACCCTCTGCAGAACAACTGCTCACCAGGTCTGTTGGGACCTGTTTCAGGAGTCGCTGGTGATAGGTTTCAAGTTCGAACACATTCACGCGTGGGCAGACAGCGAGTGGCCATAAGACACCATCTCTCAAGGCACCGGCCGGGTCCACACGTGTGCTTCCCTTGCCTTCAGACAAGGACTGAGGTCCTGAACACACCTGCAGCCTCCCGCCTGCTCGCGTCGGGCTCCGCCCTCCCGCCTGCTCGCGTCGGGCTCCGCCCTCCCGCGTGCTCGCGTCGGGCTCCGCCCTCCCGCCTGCTCGCGTCGGGCTCCGCCCTCCCGCCTGCTCGCGTCGGGCTCCGCCCTCCCGCGTGCTCGCGTCGGGCTCCGCCCTCCGGCCTGCTCGCGTCGGGCTCCGCCCTCCCGCCTGCTCGCGTCGGGCTCCGCCCTCCCGCCTGCCCGCGTCGGGCTCCGCCCTCCCGCCTGCCCGCGTCGGGCTCCGCCCTCCCGCGTGCTCGCGTCGGGCTCCGCCCTCCCGCCTGCCCGCGTCGGGCTCCGCCCTGAGGGACGGGAAGCTCCCGCCCTACCCCAGCCAGCCTCGCTCCCGCGCTCTGGACGAGGGTACCTGCCCCGGGCTCAGGCATCACAGGACTTGAGGCCACTTTTAGCAAATAAGCTCAAAGAGCGTTTTCATCTTGGGGGCTTATTGTACCAAGTCCTGCATTTCCAAATCGGCAACCCCTGACCCGTTGCCCAAGAAGCAAGGGCCGCCTGTGTCTGGAGGCCGTTTGTCCAACCCTGTCCCTCTACTCCACGGGGAGCAACACCACCGTACGCAGTCCCTGGGTGGGCTTTAAAATTAGTCACACAAATGACAAGAAGAGGAGGAAAATGCGGACAAGAATCCAATGCGTAGCCTACAAAATTAAGAAAAGTGAAGGAAGCGGGGGTAGGGTATACATTAAGCAAGATGCATTATAGTCAAAAACTGCTTTGTTTGGTGGCAACTCCTTTGCACAACTACTTAAAGAGGATGGTCAAACAAATTTTTAAAAGTCACATAAATTGCTACAGTCAGGGGCCAATGCTAGTGAGCAGTCGGCGTGCTGAGTCTTCATATCTGGGTCACTGCTGCAGCACGGCTTTAAAAGCAGTGCAGATGTGCAGAATTACAGAAAGCACAAGACCTATTAAACGCAGAAAAATAACATTGTCTACCAATCCAGTGTCACCTTGTCATAGACTATTCATAGACAAATTTATAGAATTACTTGGCAATAGTTTCTTGCACATGCAAATGTTTGTTTAAACTCAAAAATGGAAGCATGGCACTGGTGGCTCACACCTGTCATCCTAGCTGCTCAGGAGGCTGAGATCTGGGGATCGTGGTTCAAAGCCAGCACAGGAAGGAAAGTCTGTAGACTCTTATCTAAATTAACCACCAGAAAACCATAAGTGATGCTGTGTGCTGTAGAGCACTCAAAATAGGGAAACACTTTAAGCCTGAGAACAGACAACAACAATAACCAAAAAGTACTGAACTTTGAATTTGAAGTTCATTGGATATACAGAAAGGAGGGCTGTCCATCATCGGCATGTAACACAGCAAGCCTGAACTAATGAGCTATGGACAGTCCACCATCATCACAGAGGACAGAGTCCTCACCCTGAGCTGTGGACAGTCCACCATCATCACAGAGGACAGAGTCCTCACCCTGAGCTGTGGACAGTCCACCATCATCACAGAGGACAGAGTCCTCACCCTGAGCTGTGGACAGTCCACCATCATCACAGAGGACAGAGTCCTCACCCTGAGCAGTAGACAGTCCACCATCATCACAGAGGACAGAGTCCTCACCCTGAGCGGTGGACAGTCCACCATCATCACAGAGGACAGAGTCCTCACCCTGAGCGGTGGACAGTCCATCATCACAGAGGACAGAGTCCTCACCCTGAGAGGTGGACAGTCCACCATCACAGAGGACAGAGTCCTCACCCTGAGCGGTGGACAGTCCACCATCATCACAGAGGACAGAGTCCTCACCCTGAGTGGTGGACAGTCCACCATCATCACAGAGGACAGAGTCCTCACCCTGAGTGGTGGACAGTCCATCATCACAGAGGACAGAGTCCTCACCCTGAGCAGTGGACAGTCCACCATCATCACAGAGGACAGAGTCCTCACCCTGAGAGGTGGACAGTCCACCATCACAGAGGACAGAGTCCTCACCCTGAGCTGTGGACATTCCATCATCACAGAGGACAGAGTCCTCACCCTGAGCGGTGGACAGTCCACCATCATCACAGAGGACAGAGTCCTCACCCTGAGCTCTGGACAGTCCACCATCATCACAGAGGACAGAGTCCTCACCCTGAGAGGTGGACAGTCCACCATCACAGAGGACAGAGTCCTCACCCTGAGCGGTGGACAGTCCATCATCACAGAGGACAGAGTCCTCACCCTGAGTGGTGGACAGTCCATCATCACAGAGGACAGAGTCCTCACCCTGAGCTGTGGACAGTCCACCATCATCACAGAGGACAGAGTCCTCACCCTGAGCTCTGGACAGTCCATCATCACAGAGGACAGAGTCCTCACCCTGAGCTCTGGACAGTCCACCATTATCACAGAGGACAGAGTCCTCACCCTGAGCTCTGGACAGTCCATCATCACAGAGGACAGAGTCCTCACCCTGAGCTCTGGACAGTCCACCATTATCACAGAGGACAGAGTCCTCACCCTGAGCGGTGGACAGTCCATCATCACAGAGGACAGAGTCCTCACCCTGAGCTGTGGACAGTCCATCATCACAGAGGACAGAGTCCTCACCCTGAGCTCTGGACAGTCCACCATTATCACAGAGGACAGAGTCCTCACCCTGAGCTCTGGACAGTCCATCATCACAGAGGACAGAGTCCTCACCCTGAGCGGTGGACAGTCCATCATCACAGAGGACAGAGTCCTCACCCTGAGCTCTGGATAGTCCACCATTATCACAGAGGACAGAGTCCTCACCCTGAGCTGTGGACAGTCCACCATTATCACAGAGGACAGAGTCCTCACCCTGAGCTCTGGACAGTCCATCATCACAGAGGACAGAGTCCTCACCCTGAGCTCTGGACAGTCCACCATTATCACAGAGGACATTCTATCTTTCCTCTGTCTTCACAGCATGAAGAGAGAACTTGGCCTGTCAGCCATGGAAGCAATATTGCTCATGACCAGCAATGATGTCGACTGCTGTCCTGTGCCTGGTCCTGTCCTGTTTGCTTTGCCACCTCTCTGAGTCCTGTTACTGTCTTCTGGTCCCCTGTCCAGGTGAGGAGGCTGACCGCCAAGGGACACAGAGGGCCCAGACTGCAGCCCGGCTCCATTTTACCTGCTGCTGGCCCTGAGGAGTCCCAATGGGTGGGGGCGGGCTCTGCCGCTGGCCCTGAGAAGTCCAGGTGGGGGCGAGGTCTGCCGCTGGCCCTGAGGAGTCCCGATGGGTGGGGGCGGGCTCTGCCGCTGGCCCTGAGGAGTCCAGGTGGGGGCAGGGTCTGCTGCTGGCCTTGAGGAGTCCAGGTGGGGGCAGGGTCTGCTGCTGGCCCTGAGGAGTCCAGGTGGGGGCGAGGTCTGCCGCTGGCCCTGAGGAGTCCAGGTGGGGGCGAGGTCTGCCGCTGGCCCTGAGGAGTCCAGGTAGGGGCAGGGTCTGCTGCTGGCCTTGAGGAGTCCAGGTGGGGGCAGGGTCTGCTGCTGGCCCTGAGGAGTCCAGGTGGGGGCGAGGTCTGCCGCTGGCCCTGAGGAGTCCAGGTGGGGGCGAGGTCTGCCGCTGGCCCTGAGGAGTCCAGGTTGGGGCGGAGTCTGCCGCTGGCCCTGAGGAGTCCAGGTGGGGGCGAGGTCTGCCGCTGGCCCTGAGGAGTCCAGGTGGGGGCGAGGTCTGCCGCTGGCCCTGAGGAGTCTGGGTGAGGGCGGGGTCTGCCGCTGGCCCTGAGGAGTCCAGGTAGGGGCGGGGTCTGCCGCTGGCCCTGAGGAGTCCAGGTGGGGGCGAGGTCTGCCGCTGGCCCTGAGGAGTCCAGGTGGGGGCGGGGTCTGCCGCTGGCCCTGAGGAGTCCAGGTTGGGGCGGAGTCTGCCGCTGGCCCTGAGGAGTCCAGGTGGGAGCGAGGTCTGCCGCTGGCCCTGAGGAGTCCAGGTGGGGGCGAGGTCTGCCGCTGGCCCTGAGGAGTCTGGGTGAGGGCGGGGTCTGCCGCTGGCCCTGAGGAGTCCAGGTAGGGGCGGGGTCTGCTGCTGGCCCTGAGGAGTCCAGGTAGGGGCGGGGTCTGCTGCTGACCCTGAGGAGTCCAGGTAGGGGCAGGGTCTGCTGCTGACCCTGAGGAGTCCAGGTGGGGGCGAGGTCTGCCGCTGGCCCTGAGGAGTCCAGGTGAGGGCAGGGTCTGCTGCTGGCCTTGAGGAGTCCAGGTAGGGGCGGGGTCTGCTGCTGACCCTGAGGAGTCCAGGTAGGGGCAGGGT
This sequence comes from Dipodomys spectabilis, assembly GCF_019054845.1. NCBI lineage: Eukaryota > Metazoa > Chordata > Mammalia > Rodentia > Heteromyidae > Dipodomys > Dipodomys spectabilis. The sequence goes on from NW_024870954.1 coordinate 254,573, forward strand.
CTGCTGCTGACCCTGAGGAGTCCAGGTGGGGGCGGGGTCTGCCGCTGGCCCTGAGGAGTCCAGGTAGGGGCAGGGTCTGCCGCTGGCCCTGAGGAGTCTGGGTGAGGGCGGGGTCTGCCGCTGGCCCTGAGGAGTCCAGGTGGGGGCAGGGTCTGCTGCTGACCCTGAGGAGTCTGGGTGAGGGCGGGGTCTGCCGCTGGCCCTGAGGAGTCCAGGTGAGGGCAGGGTCTGCCGCTGGCCCTGAGGAGTCCAGGTGGGAGCGGGGTCTGCCGCTGGCCCTGAGGAGTCCAGGTGGGGGCGAGGTCTGCCGCTGACCCTGAGGAGTCCAGGTTGGGGCGGGGTCTGCTGCTGGCCCTGAGGAGTCCAGGTGAGGGCGGGGTCTGCCGCTGGCCCTGAGGAGTCCAGGTGGGGGCGGGGTCTGCCGCTGGCCCTGAGGAGTCCAGGTGAGGGCGGGCTCTGCCGCTGGCCCTGAGGAGTCCAGGTGAGGGCGGGGTCTGCCGCTGGCCCTGAGGAGTCCGGGTGGGGAGCGGGGTCTGCTGCTGGCCCTGAGGAGTCCAGGTGGGGGCGAGGTCTGCCGCTGGCCCTGAGGAGTCCAGGTAGGGGCGGGGTCTGCCGCTGGCCCCGAGGAATCCAGGTGGGGAGTGGGCTCTGCCGCTGGCCCTGAAGAGTCCAGGTGGGGAGTGGGCTCTGCCGCTGGCCCTGAGGAGTCCAGGTGGGGAGTGGGCTCTGCTGCTGGCCCCGAGGAGTCCAGGTGGGGAGTGGGCTCTGCTGCTGGCCCCGAGGAGTCCAGGTGGGGGCGGGGTCTGCTGCTGGCCCTGAGGAGTCCAGGTGGGGAGTGGGGTCTGCCACTGGCCCTGAGGAGTCCAGGTGGGGGCGGGGTCTGCTGCTGGCCCTGAGGAGTCCAGGTGGGGAGTGGGCTCTGCCGCTGGCCCTGAGGAGTCCAGGTGGGGAGTGGGGTCTGCCACTGGCCCTGAGGAGTCCAGGTGGGGGCGGGCTCTGCCGCTGGCCCTGAGGAGTCCAGGTGGGGGCGGGGTCTGCTGCTGGCCCTGAGGAGTCTCGTGCAGGTGGCAGCAGGCCCTGGCTCTTCAGTATCCATGCCAGAAGGTGGCACCCACAAGTGCCTCATGGGAGCTATGCCAGGGCTAACCCTCCTGCCAAAGGGGCAGCCAGTGACTGTCAGCCATAGCCGCAAGCGTGTGCGGCCACTTCCCTCAGGTTGGAGCTCTCCTGCTGCAGAACGGAGCTCCTGTAAAGGCGTGAGGTGAGGTGTCGGTTACGATTGCTCACTCTTGGCAACTCGGCGAGGGCCTGGGGTTCCTGGGCACCCAGACCTTGGCTCTGCCCCTCCTGTCCCTCCTGGGGGTGCAGAGAGCGTCTCCCCTCCCTGGATCAAGGCTGGCGTACGTGGCCTCACCGCAAGCAAGGCCAGGCTACGTTCACTCTTCTTTTATCTTTGAGTGTGTTTGTATTGTCTTTAAGTAGTTGTACAAAGGAGTTACCTTCAACTTGTCTCCTTAAGCACCAGGCGTGGTGGCGCTCCTACCGCTTCGGCCCTTCTCTCCCGCCCCGCCCAACCTCTCGCTCCCAGCCTCCCTCTTATACCAGACACCGACTGTTCTTTGGGGATGCAGAGGCGGCTGGCTTGGGAGGCGATAGCCCAGGGAGTTGTTTAGCTCAATTGTGTATTGCGTTTCTGTTTCTGTGGCTGCCGGTGAACCTGACCCGAGCAGCTAGACTGCTTGAACTAAGCAGACAGGACGCCTGGCAGCAACCAGTCAGCTTCCCGACGTGCACGGCGGCGGTGGGCACGCGGCGGCGCTGGTCTCGTGGCTCCAGGGCGCTCTCCACCGTACCCTCCTCACCTGCCCCAGTTCCTTCCCAGGAACGCCGTCTTCAGGGGTGGGAGCATCACCAGCACCTTGGTGAGGTGGCCGGGTGTGTGAGTGTCCTCGGGTGAGGTCGAGCTAGTCAGGCACACAGACCACACTCAAGACACCGGGGAAAGGAGGTCTGAGGATTCACCCTTCAAATTACACAGTAAAGGGGCTCTCTCCTTAGCTTCTGCAGCCTATCATGAAAAGTCTTATTTTCATTTTATTTTTAAAAGGCTCCAAACAAATATAAAAATGCATCTAAAAGAGGTTTGTAAACATGAGTTTACTTTGAGTTACGGGAAGTCAGAATGACTTCCAGCCAAGGCCTCGTCAGGTCACAGAGGACCAGGATGCTGTCCTGAGAGACAGTGCCAGGGTGGCTGTGGGGCCGGGGTGTCCATGTCTGCTTGGACTGAGGTAACCCAGGGCTAAAGGAGAGATGGGTGTCCATCGTGGACAGTTAAAGTGTGGGACTATTTGTCCCCGAGAGACAGTCAGCACCACGTCCCTGGACGCTTTGCTTGACAGCACAAGTGAGTGACACCCTGGAAACACCCAATCCAGATCCTCTCCTCTGCCCCCCATCCTGAGGATTCATTAGGAAGTGGAACAAGGCCCAGGACAAGAGGTTAGGGGGCAGGAAAACAGGCTGAAGAACAGTGAAAACAGCAATAACTCAATACAAAACTTGTTTCAGAAGATGTGGTTTAGTGGAAGTTCATGTTTGAGAACAATTCAGCTTAGAAAATCCTTAAATTATCCACAGGAGAACATTATTCATTATGTAAAGGCCACTTTAACAAATAATTATGCTTCCCTGTTTATTATGGAGCGAACGTTTTCTTAAGCTTGGTCCCATTTGCCAATCTACCCCTGGCACTGCAGTTGTAAATACCTCTCTCTGATAATGTTTTGTATACGTGTGTTAGCGTGTCCATGTATGCATATAATGCGTGTTTATCAGCATTATGCCTTCCATCGCTCTTCCCCAGTCCCATCTGGGACACCCACACCAATCTCCTACTTTCCTAGTTGTATTTTCACGTGTGCAGTGGCCGCATGTGACTGCCCCTCATTTCTTCAACTCTTCTCCCACACTGAGGCAGCACCGCAGCACGCCCTCCGCCTGGCCAGGAGGCCTCAGCCTCGAACACCTTGCTTTGGAGACAGATGGGGTGCTTTGCCATCAGAAGAACACGTTTTCCTCTCACAGATATACAGACAGGCAGACCCTGGGGGTGGTTTCATGCCAGCTAATGGAGTCACGTCACTTCCAGAACCATCCTCTGCCAGCATAACAAGCAGAATTGATCTATTTGATCCATCTGCTCCCCTGAAATTGCTCCCTTCCGTGCAGCGTGGTGTCACAAAGGAACACTGAGGTAATGCTCATTTTAAAAAACTAAGACACAGAGAAAGAACAATCCACTTCATTCCTTCGTTTTGAGGTGGGTTTCATGCTCAATAAAGCACTTGTTGAAGAGCAGAAAGCAGACTTCATCCTCCAGTTGGGATCTGTGGTGTCAGTGGGTGCTGCAGACTATGTCTCCAGTCAGGGTGTGTGGGTGTCAGTGGGTGCTGCAGACTATGTCTCCAGTTGGGATCTGTGGTGTCAGTGGGTGCTGCAGACTATGTCTCCAGTCAGGGTGTGTGGGTGTCAGTGGGTGCTGCAGACTATGTCTCCAGTCAGGGTCTGTGGTGTCAGTGGGTGCTGCAGACTATGTCCTCCAGTTGGGGTCTGTGGGTGTCAGTGGGTGCTGCAGGCTGTGTCCTCCAATCGGGGTGTGTGGGTGTCAGTGGGTGCTGCAGACTATGTCCTCCAGTTGGGGTCTGTGGGTGTCAGTGGGTGCTGTAGACTATGTCCTCAGTGGGGGTCTTTGGGCATCAATGGGTGCTGCATGTCATTTCCTGAGAGCTCTGTCTCTTTCTGGGTGTTCAGACCTCGTCTTAGGCTGTACAGCTCACAGAATATGCACAAGTTTTAGCTGGCTGAAGGGGAGAGGTCTGAGCTCTCAGCTTCTGTTCAAGGCCACGACAAGGTAAACCCAGAGCTTCACTGAAAGAAGCAAAGACAATCTGTGATCACATCCAAAGGGCCTGGGATTGAGCAGATGATATGCTAGGAATTCTCTCCAAAGTCCGTGCCTGATGAGAAGGAGGAAGCCTACTCTTCACCAAGAGACCAGATGCCAGCACACGCGCCCCTCCCGTGTTCTCCGGAGCGAGAGATGGCTTGGTGACAAAGGGCAGCTGTACTCGGGATGCACCTGGCTAAGCACAGATGGGAAGGATGGCGATGCGGCCAGGAGCCCAGGCCTGTCAGACAGAGGAGAGGGGTCCTGCTGGGGCTGGCCCATGTGCTGCATAATGCTCAGCCCTGATTCAAATCCTGCCGGCTTTGCTTGCACCACCTGCCCTGCTACCGAACTGCAGAGCCACACAGAGAAGTTCTATCCAGCACTGAAAGGTGGTTACACAGATCTGAGTCTACCTTCCCCTGGAAACCTGGGATGCTTGATACAGGCAGCAGACCTCCCAAGGCCAACTCCTGGCCCAGACAGCAGGTGCACAGAGTTGGTGGCTGTCGACGCTGGGTTACACAGTACTAAGTGGGGCAGCAGAACACAGCATGGAAGGGGTCCCGACTACATGTCAAATCAGGATGCCCCTGAGAATCAGGACACCCCTGGGAATCAGGACACCCCTGGGAATCGGGACACCCCTGGGAATTGGGACAGCCCTGGGAATCGGGACACCCTCGGGAATCAGGACACCCCTGGGAATTGGGACACCCCTGGGAATCGGGACACCCCTGGGAATCAGGACACCCCTGAGAATCAGGACACCCCTGGGAATCGGGACACCCCTGGGAATCAGGACACCCCTGGGAATCGGGACACCCCTGAGAATCAGGACACCCCTGGGAATCGGGACACCCCTGGGAATCGGGACACCCCTGAGAATCGGGACACCCCTGGGAATCAGGACACCCCTGGGAATCGGGACACCCCTGAGAATCGGGGCACCCCTGGGAATCAGGATACCCCTGAGAATCGGGGCACCCCTGAGAATCGGAACACCCCTGAGAATCGGGACACCCCTGAGAATCGGGGCACCCCTGGGAATCGGGATACCCCTGAGAATCGGGATACCCCTGAGAATCGGGGCATCTCTGGGAATCAGGATACCCCTGAGAATCGGGGCACCCCTGAGAATTGGGGCATCTCTGGGAATCAGGAGCATCCATAACAATGTGGCAGCCCTGTCAGGTCTCACTGATGTGTGCCAGCCGCCGCTTAAGCCTGTATTAAGGACTTGCATGGTTCTCCTAAGAGCAAAGAGGAGTCCAGGGATATGAGAAAAGGGGTGTGATAAATGTGCATCTCAAAGAAAGGTATTCTGCAAAGCCTGTAACTAGACACACCTTGCATGCCGGGATGGCTCCCAGGCCTGCTCTGAGCCCTGGGCTAACCCTTTACCACCTACACACCCCAGGACCTGTATTGCATCATTTGCAGCCACACTGTGGTGTTGAGTGAATTCCACAGGAGTGGACCCTAGCCTTCCCGGAGGGTGTCAGGCTTTGTCCAAGGCCACAATTCTCATGTTGCTTCTTAAACCTGGCCTCACAGGTGTTACATGCCCAGGTCTGCCACCAGGTCCCTCATAAACCCTCCGCTCACCTTTGGGAAGGGAAGGCAGCAAGTGCTGCCTGGAGGGTTCAGGGGTCTGAAGCAACAATTTGCCATTGGGTCTCGATTGGGCAGCCTGTGGGACGGGCCTGGGCACAGAGTGAGGGGTGGAGGTCTCTGCCCTGTCAGTTTGCTTGCTCCCCAGACAAGCCTTTGGAGATGGCATGGAGGAGATGGCCAGAGATGAGGCTTCGGAGATTTGGCATAATGTGGAAGAGACTGGTTTGCTTGAAAGCGACATGAATCATGGGCAGCAGAGACTGATGACAGGCCGGGAGCCAAGTGGATGCCCAAGGCCCTGTTTGGGGTGCGCTGGGATATGCCATGGTAATACTAAACAAAAGGAAGTGGAAAGCCAGGCGCCGGAGGCTCACACCGGCAATCCTAGCTACTCAGGAGGCTGAGATGGGGGTGGTTCAAAGCCAGCCTGGGCAGGAAAGTCCATGGGATTCTTGTCTACAATTAACCACAGGAAGTAGCACTGTGGCTCCAGTGGTAGAGCACAAGCCTTGGGTTGAAAAGCTCAGGGACAGTGCCCAGGCCCAGAGTTCAAGCCCTACAACCAACAAAAGAAAGAAAGAGAGAAAGAGAGGAAGGAAGGAAGGAAGGAAGGAAGGAAGGAAGGAAGGAAGCAACGAAGGAAGAAAGAAAGAAAGAAAGGGAGAGAGGGAGGGAGGGAGGGAGGGAAAACAAGAAAGGAAAAGGAAGGAAAGGGGGGAAGGAGAAGGGAAGAGAAAAGGGAGAGGGTAATTGTATCTTGGGATAAACAAACTTTGAAGCAAGGAAAATTATTAAGGGAAAAGAGGGACATTCCTTACCTAAAGTAATTCTCACAGAATACATGAGTCTGTGTGTGTGTGTGTGTTTGTGTGTGTGTGTGTGTGTGTGTGTGTGTGTGTGTAGAGTTACTGTCCACACTGGCTTCTCCAACACCCACCAGCACAGCACCCTGCGGAGAAGGGGTGCCGCAGCGGCTCTGAGGACCAGCCCCATTCACAAGCTGGACCTCATGATGGCTGGTGACCCTGCCATTCGACAGCAGCAGAGCAAGCATTCTGCTCATCCTCATATGGAATGCTCACAATAGACCACAGTTAGCCATTTTTAAAAAATCACATAATATAGACTCTCAGACCAAATCAACATTAAGCTAAAAATCAGCAGTGGAAAGGTACTAGGATATTAAACAAATACTTCTAAGTAAATAAGATAAAAATGAAGTCATATGATAAATTCTCAAAACATTTTCAACTAAAAAAATAAAGACCATAAAAATACAAGCTACCAAAATGTGAGAAAAACAGTACTTAGAGGAAATTTTGTAACTTTGAAATCTGCAACTTAGGAAAAGATGAAAAATCTAGAATTGGTCATCTAAGCTTCTATCTTAAGAAACTAGAAAAACTAGAAAAAATTAAATCCAAAGTAAGCCAAAGAATGGAAATATAAAAATAGAGCAAAACTCAGTGAGTGGAAAATCAACAAGGAAAATCAATAAAACAAAAGCTAGCTCTTTGCAAAAGCCAATCAAACTGATAAACCTCTCATAAGGTTAATTAAGGATAAAACTAAGAAAGCACAAACTACTAATATCAGAACGGAAAGTGAGGCCATCACCACTAACATTAACGATATTAAAGTATAATCAAAGATTCAACCAAACTCTGTGCTTATACATTTGATAACCTGGGAAGCAAAAACCAAATGGAAAGACTTGGGAAAAATTATATTAAGTGAAGTAAGCCAGGCCCAAAGAAACTTAGGTCCCATGGTTTCCCTTATTTGCAATAACTGGTATATGTCTAAGTCAAGCAGAAAAGGTCAGATAAGGTGATGTTAGGGAAATGAACCCTAAGATATATATTCAAATGTTTTTTTCTTTCATGCAATTGTTTCTAACATATTTATAAGATGATTTCTTTGTTCCTTTGTATGTCCTTCCCCCACGGTATAACCCCTGCTTTCACTGTATTTGATGTTGGTATAATTTGTGGAGGGGAAGGGAAAAAACAAATCGTTAAAACAGGGATACAGGTGGACCCATTGCAACAATGAGATGTACAAGTCATTATGTCGAAAAACGAACTTTACAACTTTGACGGGGGCGGGTGGGGGGGAGGGGAGGGGCGGGGAGGAGGGGAGGATTCGGTGGGGGGCAGGGGGAGGATGGGAAGGGATGGGAAGGGGAAACAAAGGAGGAGGCTACAATGCTTGATAAGAAATGTACTCCTCATTATCTTGCCCATGTAATTGTAACCCCTCTGTACAGTATTTTCACAATAAAAAATTTAAAACTTAAAAAGTTGATATAAATATAAAAATTGTATTAAGTTATCTGCTGTGACTGGAAAAAATGCATCCGAATACTATGAGAGAATTTTAGAAGATATTTTAAAACCTTTAATAAAAAAACATTAAAAAATTTTAAAAAAGAACCAATTCACTGAAACCCAACCTACCAAATCATACAAAAAGATTAAAAAAAAGGATTATCTGGATAGGTGCACATCTATCAAATAAGTTGAACTAATAACTTCCAACACAGAAAGCAGCCATGGGTGAGTTTACTGATGATTTTTACTAAACATTTAAGGAAGAAATTTTACCAGTTCTCTATAATCTCTTTCAGAAAGGAGAAGCAGAGGGTAGGTCAGTATTATATTTACAGAAGTATCGAAGACATTATAATAAAATAAAATGATGGAGGCCAAGCACTGATGGTGCATGCCTATAATCCTAGCTACTCAGAAGGCTGAGGTCTGAGGATCATGGTTCAAAACCAATCTGGGCAGCAAAGTCTGTAACTCTTACCTCCAACTATCCTTGAGCAAAACAGCTCAGAGAGGACATCCAGGCCCTGAGTTTGAACCCATGACGGACAAAAAAGTCTACAGACCACTATCTCTAATGAACAAAGATGCAAAAATCCCCCAACAAAATATTAGCAAATTAAATCAAACAATGTATAAAAATTATTATTCACTATGAGGAAATGAACCCCAAGATATGTATTCAAATGTTTTTTTCCTTGCAACTGTTTCTAACACATTTATAAGATGATTTCTTTGTTGCTTTGTATGTCCTTCCCCCACAGTATAACCCCTGCTTACACTGTATTTGATGTTGGTATAATTTGTGGAGGGGAAGGGAAAAAACAAATCGTTTAAATAGGGATGCAGGTGGACCCATTGCAACAATGAGATGTACACGTCGTTTTGTTGAAAAACAAACTTTACAACTTTGGCCTGGGTGGGGGGGGGAGGGAGGATGGGAAGGGATAGGAGGGGAAACAAAGGAGGAGGCAACAATGCTTGATAAGAAACGTGCTCATTATCTTGCCCATGTAATTGTAACCTTTGTGTACGGCATTTTCACAATAAAAACAAATTATTCACTATGGCCAGGAAGAGTTTGTCTAGATACATTAGCTCCGGTTCAACAACTGAAAGTCAGTTGATATACTTTCTCACACTAATAGTGAAAAAACAGAAACAACGTGGAGCTGGAGAGCAGCCGGAGTTTGGCTTTGCTGCCTGGCTCTCCCAGCGCTGGTGCAGGGAACCCAAGATGGCAGCCCTCGGTAGAATAAACAGATGGTCTTCCTCGCTGCAGGAAGGTGCATGGCCCACAAACCCAGGGGCCTGGGGCCCAGCCACTAACCCCCATGAGACATAGAGTATCAAAGCCGCCTTCTCTTGAGAGCCTGTGGGCAGAATGAACAGCAGGTGAACAACCTACAAGACACATTATGGTGATCTTGTGTGTCAATCAATTGTACCAGGTGGGCGAGGGGTGAGCAGGGTCCACCAGAGACCAGCAGAGAAGATTAAGCCATGGGAAGTTCTGCTTCAGCTGAGAGGTTGGAGAAGCCCAATGGATGGTAGCACCAAGAAAGAGGAGAGGAAGAGTTCGTGCTGAGCCAGGTAGCAGAAGCTGCCTGCTGCGGCTGCGGCTTCTACTGTGGAGCAAGCACGGGAATCCAGAAACCTGGCATGTGACTGGCACTCGGAGCCAAGTTATGTTCCAGAAGAAGGTCAAATGTCAGCCCAACATGTCTCACCACGTCCACTGTGGTGCATTAGGTAGAAGCTGCTGGAAGTTCCTGCCATGCCTAACAACAGAGGCACGAACCATCAGCTGCAACTCTTTTTTTTTACCCACTATGATTTATTCTCTGCAATACTTTGTGAAAGAGTCCAATGATTTGCACTCAGAAGTTTTATTGCCAAGAGGCAACCAATATACTACAAAGAATTGGTCTGAAGTCCCTGCACTGAAGGCCATGGAGTCTCTTGCTTCAAGGAAATAAGAACAGAAAGAAACAGAAAGAACACGTAGCTCCCTAGGCTCCAGAAATCGCAGTAGGAAACATTGTTCGTGAAACTGTACATGTTAACGTATGGAAAACAGACCTTGTGCAAAATTTTAAATTAACACCCAGGACTTGTTTTGTATAGATTGTTTTTATTATAAACAGTAAAATATATGTAATGTCTCAATTACAAACCTTTGCATGAAAGGGTCTCTGACATGAATTGTTTTGATACTATGTAGCGAAAAAGTTTAAGAACCTCACAGTTGAAACAATCCCACAGGGACAACCTCCAGTGATCAAAGACATTCTCTTTTAGTTCATGTAAAACAAGGACAATTCATAATTAGAGAGAGTGCCCTAGCTGTGGGTATGATGAGACAAGCCAGCTTTCCAGACCAAAAGGCACTCACCGCTAGGGATGAGAGGAATGCCGACCCACGCTGGCCAAGTTGGGCTGGGTCCTTGACACCAGTGGCTATCTGCTGCTCAGCTCAAGGGGCCCAAAGACCTTTTCCCACCCACCCCTCATTCAGTGTGGACTGGCCCCGCTCATCAGCATTTTGGAAGAATTGAGGCAGGCAGCTCAGTTCCAGTTCAGAGCTGTGACCTTTACCTCCTGGGCAAAGCTGCCACAGGACGAGCCACACGGTAGGTTCCTGAGAGCCACCGCCACACGTTTCCATGAGGTGACAAGGACCAAACACTTCCAGATTCTTCCTGACAAGGCCGTGGTCAGGACAGGCGTTAACAGTGCCTATTCCTTATGGGGCCAAAGCGTTTTCCTTGGCTGACTCCGGGTCCCTTGACAAGGCAAGAGGAATGGAGCACTCCACGGTGGACTCCTGTGGGAGGTGAGCACTCCGTGGTGGACTCCTGTGGGAGGTGAGCACTCCGTGGTGGACTCCTGTGGGAGGTGAGCACTCCACGGTGGACTGTGGGAGGTGAGCACTCCACGGTGGACTCCTGTGGGAGGTGAGCACTCCGTGGTGGACTCCTGTGGGAGGTGAGCACTCCACGGTGGACTGTGGGAGGTGAGCACTCCACGGTGGGATCCTGTGGGAGGTGAGCACTCCACGTGGACTCCTGTGGGAGGTGAGCACTCCACGGTGGACTCCTGTGGGAGGTGAGCACTCCACGGTGGACTCCTGTGGGAGGTGAGCACTCCGTGGTGGACTCCTGTGGGAGGTGAGCACTCCGTGGTGGACTCCTGTGGGAGGTGAGCACTCCGTGGTGGGATCCTGTGGGAGGTGAGCACTCCGTGGTGGACTCCTGTGGGAGGTGAGCACTCCGTGGTGGACTCCTGTGGGAGGTGAGCACTCCACGGTGGACTCCTGTGGGAGGTGAGGGAGTGTGCAGGCAGTAAGGCTTCTTCACTCCCAAACCACAGAGCCCATTCATTGGGGCTGGCCTTCACCAGCTGATTCTTGTGCAGTGACCTTTCCCCATTTCTTGGGTTTAAATTATATATATATATATATATATATATATATAATATTATATATACTTATATATCTTGCTATATATATAACATATATTATATATACTATATACATAGTAAAAATACTGCAGAGAGGGGTTACAGTTACATGAGTGAGGTAATGAGTACATTTCCTATCCAGCATGGTTACCCCTCCCCTCCCTTGTACTTCCCCTGCCATCCCTCCCCTTCCCACCTCCCCAACTCCTCCCTCTCCCCACCGCCATTGTAAAGTTTGTTTTCAATGTAGTGTCCTGTACATCTCACTGTCACAATGAGTCACGCTGCATCCTCATTCCAACATTCCTCTATATCCCTTCCCCTCCCCACATCACAAAAATCCATATACAAGATGCAGAACACCAGAATCAACTACAGTGAAAACAGGGGTTATACCATGGGAGAAGAACATACAAAGAAACAAAAGAATCACATAGTTCATTATAAGTACATTAAAAACAATAGCAAGAAAGTAAAAACCACTTGTGTCCCTGTCTTGGGGTTCATTTCTTTTAGCATCATCTTATATGGTCATATGTACATAGCCCTTGACCTTCTCTGCTTGCTCTAGACATGTACTAGTCATTACAAACAATGGAAACCATGGGACCTATGTTTCTTTGGGCCTGGCTTACTTCACCAAGGGAGTTAAAAAAAAAATAGGATGGATGAAAGACAGCCTCTTCAGTAAATGGTGCTGGCAAAATTGCTTAAACACCTGTAGAAAACTAAAACTAGATCCTTATATAGTACACTGCACCAGAATCAACTCCAAATGGATCAAAGACCTCAGAGTCAAAGCGGACACTCTGAAAACATTACAGGATGGAATAGGAGAAACCCTAGGTCTCCTTGGCACAGGCTGAAATTTTCTTAGTAAAGACCCAGAAACACACAAATCAAAGAAAGGTTGGACAAATGGGATTGCATGAAACTGCAGAGCTTCTGCATGGCAAAGGACAGAGCTACCAAGATCAATAGAAAGCCCACGAATTGGGAGAAGATCTTCACTAGCCATACAACGGACAACGGTCTCATATCTAAAATATACCTGGAACTCAAAAAATTAAATCCCCCAACAACAAATCCTCAAAAGAAACAACTGCCCAATTAATAAGTGGGCTGAAGACTTAAAAAGAGACTTCTCTGAAGAGGAAATAAGAATGGCCAATAGACACATGAAGAAATGCTCAACTTATCTAGCCATAAAAGAAATGCAAACCAAAACAACATTGAGATTCCACCTCACCCCAGTTAGAATGGCTATAATCAAGAACAGATGCTGGAGGGGATGTGGCCAAAAGGGAACTCTACTGCATTGTTGGTGGGAGTATAAACTTGTTCAACCACTCTGGAAAGCAGTATAGAGGTTCCTCAAAAGACTTCACATAGAGCTCCCCTATGACCCAGCAATCCCACTTTTGGGCATTTACCCAAATGTTTACAAACAAGATCACACTAAAGCAACCAGCACAACTGTTTGTTGCAGCCTTATTTACTATAGCTAAGATATGGAACCAACCCAGATGCCCCTCAGTAGATGAATGTACCAAGAAAATGTGATATTTGTACATATATATATGTATATATACATATATATGTATATATACACACAATGGAATTCTATGCCTCCACCAGAAAGAATGACATCGCCCCATTTGTTAGGAAATAGAAGGACTTGGAAAAAAATTATATTAAGTGAAGTAAGCCAGGGGCAAAGAAAATAGTTCCCATGGTTTTCTCCGTTTGCAATGACTAGTACATATCTAGGACAAGCAGAGAAGGTCAAAGGCTATGTACACCTGACCACATGAGATAATGTTAAGCAAAATGTACCCCAAGACAAGGACACAAGTGGTTTTTTCTTTCTTTCTAGTGTTTTTAATGTACTTACAATGCACTATGTGATTCTTTTGTTTCTTTGTATGTTCTTCCCCCACAGGATAATCCCTGTTTTCACTGGATTTGATGCCGGTGTTCTGCATCTTGTATATACATTTTTGTAGTTTGGGGAGGAGAAGGGATATAGCAGAATGCTTAAATGTGACAACGAGATTACAGGACACTATGTTGAAAACGAACTTTACAGTGTTGGGGTGGGGGGTGGGAGGAGTTGGGGAGGTAGGGAGGGAAGAGATGGTAAGGGGAAAACAAAGGAGGAGGTAACAATGCTCGCTACGAAATGTACTCATTACCCTACTCATATAACTGTAACCCTCTTTACAACATTTTTACTGTATATATATTTATTTATTGAAAAGAAAAATAAATCTAATAACAATAGATGCTGGAGGGGATGTGGCCAAAAGGAAACCCTACTGCATTGTTGGTGGGAGTGTAAACCTGTTCAACCACTTTGGAAAGCAGTATGGAGGCTCCTCAAAAGACTCCACATAGAGCTCCCCTATGACCCAGCAATCCCACTTTCCGGCATTTACCCAAATGATCACAAACAAGACCACACTAAAGCTACCAGCACGACTATGTTTATTGCAGCATTATTTACCATAGCTAAGATATGGAACCAACCCAGATGCCCCTCAGTAGATGAATGGATCAAGAAAATGTGGTATATATACACAATGGAATTCTATGCCTCCATCAGAAAGAATGGCATTGCCCCATTTGTTAGGAATTGAGTTTAAATTTGTCCGTTCATTTTCTTAAATGGCAGGTACCCTACCCCACCCTTCACCTTCACCGGCATTACCAGGGAGGGGCACAAGGCAGGCTAAAGGCACCCAACCTGGCAGGAAAGGGGCCCAGCCTGGGCCCTGCCATGCCATGTCCTCATTCATCCCAGGTCCTCACTAGCAGCACAGCCTGGCCCCCACACTCCCCTCCAGGATCTTAGGTCAGCTTAAGAGCCTTCTCCCACAGCTCTTCAGAGGGAAACCAGGCCCTGGTGCCTGGGCCTGCGACCACCCTTTGCAGTGTGAAGAAGGTCTACAGGTTAATAAACACATGTAAATATGCAAGAACAATAACAATGCATAGTCTGTTGCACTCAGGCTTATCTGTCTCTGGTTGATTGTCTTGAGTGTTTATTTAACTGGACTTTTTTCTTTTCTATAAACGGATAGAGGACATTTACCTGTCCTTCAAATCATGGCTTCATCACCTTGCCCTACACCTTCCCTATTTATACCCTCCTCTACCTGCAAGTGGAACTTTTTTCTCATTCAGACTCTTTTCTATCCCTATTCTCCATTCCAAATTCTTTCTCATTACATAACAATATCTGGTAACCACATCACACAAGATCATTTTTTTGGGGTCCGGTCATGGGGCCTGAACTCTGGATCTGGGCGCTGTCCCTCAGCTCTTCAGCTCAAGGCTAGAGCTCTACCACTTGAGCCACAGTGTCACTTCCAGCTTTTTTTCGTTTTGCTTATGTGGTGCTGAGGAATCGAACCCAGGGCCTCAGGCATGCAAGGCACGCCCTCTACCCCTGAGCCACCTCCCCAGCCCCATAAGATCATTTTTATTCACTTGTTTTCTCCTCTTTTTTCCATCTTTTCTCCTTCTTGAGCACCGCTAGAGGTATCACAATGCCAGATTTCAAACTACACTACAGAGCCATAGTAACAGAACAATTCATTATGAGTACAAAAACACACTTGAAGACCAATGGAAGACCCAGGAATTAATCGTACAGGCACAGCCAACTAACTTTTGACAAAGAAGGCCAAAGCATACATTGGAGTAAACACAGCCTCTCCATGCTGGAAATCCTGGTATCACCTGTGGGAGAACCTGAAGCTGTCTACCTCTCACCCAACTCTAATCGAATCAAACAGCTCCATGTAAGATCTGACCTTTAAATCTACTATAGAAAAACACAGGGAACCCTGAGGAACAGGCTCCAGCTGCCCAATGGATGAGAGCAAGACTGGACCAATGGGACTGCATCAAACTAAACTGTTTTGCCCAGCAAAAGAAACAATCACCAGACCCCAAAGACAAGCCACAGAATGGGAGAAAATGTTTGACAGCTATTCAATAGAAAAAGGATTAATGCCTACAATATGCAAAGAACTCAAATAGCAAAGTTCAAACAACCAAAAACCTCACGTGGTCCAATTAATAATGGGCAAGCAAACTGAATAAGTATTGCAAGAAGAAATACAAATGGCTAATAGATGCATGAAAAAATGTTCAACATCCTTAGCCATAAGAAATCCTAATCAAAACCACACTAAAATTCCATCTCACTCCAGTCAGAATGGTAGCAATCAAGAAAGCAAACGCTGACAAGGATGTGGGGTAAAACAGAGCCTGTTGGTGGGAATTAAACCAGTGAAACCGCAGCAGAAATCAGTGGGGGGGGGGGGGTCCTTAATAAAACCAAAAATAAACTTTTTATGGTCCCATGACATGGATACACACACTCATCCAAAGGAGAGTAAATTAGGATACAGGAAAGATTATTTTCACAATAAAAAATATAATAAATAAATAAAAATTTAAAAAAAAAAGATAATTGCATAGCTGTGTTTAATTGTAGCACATGACCTGGCTTCAAGGCTCTCTTTAAAGCTACAGTAAACAAGAAAATGTAGCAGTGGCTAAATAACAAACTAGTAGGCAGAAGGCAAGAATACAGAACCCAGAAATAGAACAATGTGAGTCCAGTCAGCTGACCCTTAACAGAGGGGAATAGGCAATTTAAAGTTACGTGGTGATCTTTTCAACACATAACTCTGAAACAACTTGACATCACATGCAAAAAACAAACCTAGATGAAGACCTCATGCCTTTCTCAAAGTAGATCAGAGGGTCTAAATGTAAAATGCAAAACTATAAAACTGCTAGATGATAACATGAGAAAATATACATGATCTTGAGCAACCATTTTTATAGCTATGTCAAAAGTATGATCAAAGGGATAAAAATGATCATCTGGATTTCATTAAAGTTAAAATCTTCTGCCTTGCAAAAGTACTTTGAGGTAATAAGAAGACAAGCTGCATTGTGATCAAAAGTCTTCACAAATCACCTATTTTGTAAAGAAACAGTATATACATTCATCTGGTTTGGAGAAGCGAAGAGGAAACAAAACGGTGAGACAAAGGACAAAGGGTGGACCAATGCAACAGAGATACTCACAGGACACTGTGTTGGAAATGACCTTTACAAGTTGGAGGGAGAGGAGGAGGGACAGCGGAAGCAAAAGCCGGAGACGTGACAATGCGCAACAAGAAATGCGCTCATGACCTGTAACTGTAACCACTTTGTACATCATCTTTACAATAAAATAGAAATTTTAGAAAGAAAAGAAACCGTATCAAATAAAAAGAACATTCAGACCAGGATGTAGCTCAGTGGCAAAGATCTTGCCTACCACGTTCAATGCCCTGGGTTCAATTATCAGTACCAAAAAAGAAAAGGAAAAAAAACACAGTCAAACACAAAGAACTTTAAAAATTCCAACAATAAGAAAATGAAAGTTTTAAAACTTAAAAACCATCTTCACCAAAAAAGACTAGAAATAATAAATATATGAAAGATGCTGTACCCAAACATCATCACAGAATTGCAAACTAAAGCAGCAGCAAACACCACTATCTATACATTAAAAAGCCAAAATCCCAAGCACGGTCTAGACCAAAAGCTAGAGGGGCTAGGATGTGGAATGGCAGGAACTGGTTGCCTTTGCTTGTGTGAATAAAAGATGGTACAGTACTTCATAAGACATTTTGGAAATTTCTAGCAAAATAAACATCCTCTTACCATGAGATCCAACAATCGCTCTCCTTGGTATTATTAAAATTTTATCTGTACAAAAGCCTGCACATGGGTAACAGCAGCTTTACTCACAGTTGGCACAAACTACAAGTAGGTGCTGGGTAAACTGTGGTCCATCAGACAGAGGACTACTACTTGGCACTGAACAGAACTACCCCACCTCAGAAAGACACAGAAGAACCTTAAATGTATATTACAGTGAAAGAATCCATTCTGGAAAGGCTACATACTGGATCATTCCAACTCTGTAATGTTCTGGAAGAGGCAACGCAGAGACAGTGGGAAGACCAGCGGTTGCCAGGGGCTGGGGTGGGAAGGGTGAATGTATGTAGCAGAGTCAAGCTTTGGAGCACATGTTATTGTAGGTTGGCCCAACCCGGAAAGTACACCAGAAACACCCCCGTGAGAACGCAGATTCCAGCTGATGACAATATTGGGCCACTGATTGCAACGCTCAGCCACAGCAGTACAAGATGTGCCAGCACACACTCGTGGGAAAGCGTGGAGAGGTAATGGGGTGTTTGTGACTCTCTGTACTTTGTGCTTCAATCTGGACATACAGCTGCTCTGAACCCGTGTCACCCGCAGACTCTCTCCAGAGAATGTGTCTCTCCAGGTATACCTACTCCTCTGAGCAGTAAATGAGACTCGCCCAGTGATGCCAGTGTAAGCCCACGGGCAGTGCTGTGGGAAGTGGCAGGGTCTGCAGGGAGAGTGGCCGCCCGCCCCAAGGGCTCGGCCTGCTGCTGACTGCCCAGATTCCTCCCACAGTGCAGTTACCCAGCCCACAGAGAAGGCCTGGACAGTGCTTACCCAAAGTAGTAACTGCTCTCTGGGGGAGGCTGGGGTTGCTTCCCCTCCCGCGTACTTCATCCACATGAGAGCTTTGTCCGTGTCAAATTAGAAAGGCAAAAATGGCATCTTGCTCATAAGAAGCTGGCCATCCAACAACAGGGCCTGGGCCTGTGCTGTGCTGGAGGGGCCGTGCAGAGAACCAGCATCTGCGTCATTGCGAAGAGTCACACCGAGGAGAGTCCAGAAATGCAGCCAGGAGAGGCCTGGCCAGCTCAGGGAGTCACCACTTAGAATCTTCACACCAAGGGAACCCATGTCCCGAAATGAGCTTTCCGAAACCTTGTAATTCCTCCGACCTGCGGACGGTGGTGGCCCAGGGACAGGAGCTGAGGCTGAGAAGGGGACATTTACCCAGGGGCAGTGGGGAGCTGGATGTGGAGGAGCCGGGGAAGAGACCTCATACACAAAGGAAGCCAGGATTGTTGTACACCCCCCAGACCAAGCTCCCTAACAGCTGGAAAAGAGCTAGAGGCTGCTGGCTCTGAGACTGCCCAGCGCCTGCTGGAGGTTTACTCTGGTGAGTACATCCGTCAGGGTGCCACCTACATTGGGAGTAGCAGGGGCTGGACGCTGCCCTGAGTTGGGAGCCCAGGTTGGTGAATTTTAGCGGGGTGCTGCCCCACAGCAGTACTGCACACCGGGATGCTTAGGAGCTGGTAGAGACACCCAAGGCTGGCCCCTGACTAAAGTCTGAGCCATCCTGAGAAGCAGGCCAAGCACATGTGGGGAATTCTGCTCCATCTCGGGAGCAGCAGGCTGTGGAGGCTTGCATGCACCGGTGTGCTCCGGCCCAGGGCACCGCAGGTCTCCGGCTGAGGACACAGAGAGGTGCTGACGCTGTGCCTCAGCAAACTGAAGCCATCCGTGGAAAGACCAGGCTCTCCTTTTGCTCCTTGGAGACCAGTCGAGAGACCAGGACCAGGCCCGGGCCCAGAAAGGATGTCCACCCCACAGGTCCAGAAAGGATGCCCACCCACAGGACCAGAAAGGATGTCCACCCCACAGGACCAGAAAGGATGTCCACCCCACAGGACCAGAAAGGATGCCCACCCACAGGACCAGAAAGCATGTCCACCCACAGGACCAGAAAGGATGTCCACCCCACAGGACCAGAAAGGATGTCCACCCCACAGGACCAGAAAGTATGTCCACCCCACAGGACCAGAAAGCATGTCCACCCACAGGACCAGAAAGGATGCCCACCCACAGGACCAGAAAGGATGTCCACCCCACAGGACCAGAAAGGATGTCCACCCCACAGGACCAGAAAGGATGTCCACCCCACAGGACCAGAAAGTATGTCCACCCCACAGGACCAGAAAGCATGTCCACCCACAGGACCAGAAAGCATGTCCACCCACAGGGCCAGAAAGCATGTCCACCCCACAGGACCAGAAAGCATGTCCACCCACAGGACCAGAAAGCATGTCCACCCACAGGACCAGAAAGCATGTCCACCCACAGGGCCAGAAAGCATGTCCACCCACAGGGCCAGAAAGCATGTCCACCCCACAGGACCAGAAAGCATGTCCACCCACAGGACCAGAAAGCATGTCCACCCCACAGGACCAGAAAGCATGTCCACCCACAGGACCAGAAAGCATGTCCACCCCACAGGACCAGAAAGCATGTCCACCCCACAGGACCAGAAAGCATGTCCACCCACAGGACCAGAAAGCATGTCCACCCCACAGGGCCAGAAAGCATGTCCACCCACAGGGCCAGAAAGCATGTCCACCCCACAGGGCTAGAAAGCATGTCCACCCACAGGACCAGAAAGCATGTCCACCCACAGGGCCAGAAAGCATGTCCACCCACAGGGCTAGAAAGCATGTCCACCCACAGGACCAGAAAGCATGTCCACCCACAGGACCAGAAAGCATGTCCACCCACAGGACCAGAAAGCATGTCCACCCACAGGGCCAGAAAGCATGTCCACCCCACAGGGCTAGAAAGCATGTCCACCCACAGGACCAGAAAGCATGTCCACCCACAGGGCCAGAAAGCATGTCCACCCACAGGGCTAGAAAGCATGTCCACCCACAGGACCAGAAAGCATGTCCACCCCACAGGGCCAGAAAGCATGTCCACCCACAGGGCCAGAAAGCATGTCCACCCCACAGGGCTAGAAAGCATGTCCACCCACAGGACCAGGCCAGAAAGGATGCGGACAGGGAACCTCAGGACCGCGCTGGCCCTGCGCTGGGCCTGGCTGGAAGGAAGGTCCATTTCTGAGAAGGCTCTGCTCCTGCCTGGGCCAAGGGGTCCACTGGGATGCTGCACCCTCCCTGTCCTGGGCGGGGTCAGGGGTCAGGGCTGCACCCTCCCCTGTCCTGGGCGGGGTCAGGGCTCCCCAGGAAGCCCGGCTCTGGGCCTCTTCTCAGGACAGGTGTCACCATGGCACCTGGGCGCCTCTGGCCTCGAACTCGGGGCGAAGGCGCTGTTCCAGGCTCGCCGGCGGATTTCCAGCCTTGGGCGAACGCGAGCCCCGCCCTCGAGCGGGCGGCGGCCCAGCGGCCGTGACCTGCTTTTCATTCCCGTCTCCCTGCTCTGGGGAGGAGAGAGGGCGGGGCAAGGGCGGGGGCGGGGCAAGGGCGGGGCGGGGCATGGGCGGGGCGATGGGCGGGGCGGGGCGGGGAGAGGGCAGTCAGGACGGGGGCATGGGCGGGGGCGGGGCGGGGGCGGGGCGGGGCGGGGGGCGGGGCGGGGGGCGGGGGCGGGGCGGGGAGAGGGCAGCCAGGGAGGGGCGGGGCGAGGGCAGAGCCACGGGCGGGGCGGACGGCGCCCCCTGGGCGGCCTCGACCTTTTTATTCCCGTCTCCCAGCGCTCTGGAGGAGGCAGGGGAGGGGGCGGCTCGGGGCGGGGCTCGGGGCGGGGCTCGGGCTGGGGGGTGGTGGTAGGCGCGGGGCGCGGGGCGGGGCGCGGGGCGGGGCTTGAGCGCGGGGCGGGGCCGGGCGGCGGCGGGCGCGGGCCCCGCGGGGACCGAGCCCAGCCAGGCGTTGGGAGCCCGTGCGGGCGCTGGGGCGGCGGAGCGCCGAGCCCGGGATGAGGGCGCCCGCGCTGCTGAGCTGCTGCTGCTGCTGCTGGCTGCTGCTGCCGGTGAGTGCCGCCCGCGTCCCGCGGCCGGGCCGGACCCTCTCCCGGGCTGCGGGACCCGGAGGCGCAGCCCCACGGCCTCGCCAGAGGCGGGACCCGCGTCTTCTTTGACTCCAGTTAGATGAACTGGCTCGGCTGGTCGCTGCGCCCCGGCCGCGGGTCCCCTGCTGAGAGTTCCCGGGTCCCGGCCGCGGGTCCCCGAGTCCCGGGCTGGGGTCCCCGAGTCCCGGGCTGGGGTCCCCGAGTCCCGGGCTGGGGTCCCCGAGTCCCGGCCGCGGGTCCCCGAGTCCCGGGCTGGGGTCCCCGAGTCCCGGGCTGGGGTCCCCGAGTCCCGGGCTGGGGTCTCCGAGTCCCGGCCGCGGGTCCCCGAGTCCCGGGCTGGGGTCCCCGAGTCCCGGGCTGGGGTCCCCGAGTCCCGGGCTGGGGTCCCCGAGTCCCGGCCGCGGGTCCCCGAGTCCCGGGCTGGGGTCCCCGAGTCCCGGGCTGGGGTCCCCGAGTCCCGGGCTGGGGTCTCCGAGTCCCGGCCGCGGGTCCCCGAGTCCCGGGCTGGGTCCCCGAGTCCCAGGCTGGGGTCCCCGAGTCCCAGGCTGGGGTCCCCGAGTGCCAGGCTGGGGTCCCCGAGTCCCGGGCTGGGGTCCCCGAGTCCCGGGCTGGGGTCCCCGAGTCCCGGGCTGGGTCCCCGAGTTCCAGGCTGGGGTCCCCGAGTCCCGGGCTGGGGTCCCCGAGTCCCGGCCGCGGGTCCCCGAGTCCCGGGCTGGGGTCCCCGAGTGCCAGGCTGGGGTCCCCGAGTCCCGGGCTGGGGTCCCCGAGTCCCAGGCTGGGGTCCCCGAGTCCCGGGCTGGGGTCCCCGAGTCCCGTGCTGGGGTCCCCGAGTCCCAGGCTGGGGTCCCCGAGTCCCAGGCTGGGGTCCCCGAGTGCCAGGCTGGGGTCCCCGAGTCCCGGGCTGGGTCCCCGAGTTCCAGGCTGGGGTCCCCGAGTCCCGGGCTGGGGTCCCCGAGTCCCGGCCGCGGGTCCCCGAGTCCCGGGCTGGGGTCCCCGAGTGCCAGGCTGGGGTCCCCGAGTCCCGGGCTGGGGTCCCCGAGTCCCAGGCTGGGGTCCCCGAGTCCCGGGCTGGGGTCCCCGAGTCCCGTGCTGGGGTCCCCGAGTCCCGGCAGGTCGCTGCACCCGGTGGTCCCTCCGCACCGACGCCGCATCCTCCGCCCCCCGCCGGGCCCGGCTGGAGAGCGGCTGGGGGTGCGTAGCCTGGGCCCCTCCTGGCTCCGGGCCCGGCCGGTTCATGTCAGTGTCCGTGGGAACCCGAGGACCCGCGTGTTCCCGCAGAGCCTCGGCCGCGCGGCCCGGGGTTCAGCCTCCTCCTTGGCTCCGACCCCAGGGCCCCCGCCCTGAGCGTGGCACGCGTGTCTCACGGGCGCAACCCCTGTGCGTGTGGTGCGCACGTGTCAGGGCGCACCCCCTGTGCGTGGCTCGCGCGTGTTAGGGCGCAACCCCCTGTGCGTGGTGTGTGCGTGTCAGGGCGCACCCCCTGTGCGTGGCTCGCGAGTGTTAGGGCGCACCCCCCTGTGCGTGGTGTGTGCGTGTCAGGGCGCACCCCCCTGTGCGTGGCTCGCGCGTGTCAGGGCGCACCCCCGTGTGCGTGGCTCGCGCGTGTCAGGGCGCACCCCTCTGTGCGTGGTATGCGCGTGTCAGGGCGCACCCCCGTGTGCGTGGTATGCGCGTGTCAGGGCGCACCCCCGTGTGCGTGGTATGCGCGTGTCAGGGCGCACCCCTCTGTGCGTGGTATGCGCGTGTCAGGGCGCACCCCCGTGTGCGTGGTATGCGCGTGTCAGGGCGCACCCCCCTGTGCGTGGCTCGCGCGTGTCAGGGCGCACCCCCCTGTGCGTGGTGTGCGCGTGTCAGGGCGCACCCCCGTGTGCGTGGCTCGCGCGTGTCAGGGCGCACCCCTCTGTGCGTGGTATGCGCGTGTCAGGGCGCACCCCCCTGTGCGTGGCTCGCGCGTGTAGGACTCACCCCCGTGCGCGTGGTGTGCACGTGTCAGGGCGCACCCCCGTGCGCGTGGTATGCGCGTGTCAGGGCGCACCCCCCTGTGCGTGGTTCGCGCGTGTTAGGGCTCACCCCCGTGCGCGTGGTTCGCGCGTGTCAGGGTGCACCCCCGTGCGCGTGGTGTGCGCGTGTCAGGGTGCACCCCCCCTTGCTCGTGGCACACGCGTGTCAGGGCGCACCCCACGGCGGTGGGAGGAAGGCTCGCTCTTCTGGAGCTTTTGCGGCCAGCGCCCTTGTTTAAGGAAAACTGATCGCTGATCGAATTCTGGTTTTCCGGCGCGCGCCACGGCTCGGGTAGCCCCGGAGCCCGAAGATGACCCCAGAGCCCGAGATGACCAGGAGCCCAAGATGACCCCAGAGCCCGAGATGACCCCGGAGCCTGGAGATGACCCCGGAACCCAGAGATGACCCTGGAGGCCCAGAGAAGCCCCGGAACCTGGAGATGGCCCCGGAGCCCAGAGATGACCCCAGAGCCCAGAGCCTGGAGATGGCCCCAGAGACCTGGGGACGAATCTGCTCCAGTGGGCCTTCAAGTGTCCCAAAGCGCGTCCTGAAAATGCCGGCTACTCCCAGGCTTTGAGCACGTTTTTATTTTAAAATGGATATAGCCCTCACCAACTCTGAAATGTAGACAATCACCTGCTGATGTGTGAGAAACACAAGGCTTGCAGGGAACCTCTACGTTTGGTGGTTGAGTTAATAGATTAAGAAGAATCCAGCCTAGGTTTCTTCTTTTAATTCTGGTAGGAAATCTTGCATGGAATTCTGGATGACCTGTATCAGTAGGGGGGTAAACACAGATGGCCACAATATGGCCAAGGGTATGATTCTATTTCTTACTATTTTAGTAAAAGTAAAGTCTTAATGAGAGGAGAGAGTAAGGTCAAGACAGAGAAAGAGAAATACAGAGAGAAAGTGTGGAATATGAGATGAAGGGAGAAAAAGAAAGAGGAGCAGGAGGAGGGAGAAAAGAAGGAAGAAGAGAGAGAAGGAGAGAGAAGAGAAGGAGGGACGTGGGTGGCGGCTGGGGACAGCTACGGCCTTTTCCTCTCGCTGAGGTCTGAGACAGGCACAGAAACAAAGAATGTGAGTGTTTGTGAAGCAGAGTCGAGAACGGTGCTGAGATGCAAGCCTGCGGGCCTCTGCCTGCTACCTGCCGGTGGAGAGCATCGGTGACACCGCACACGGAGTCTGTGACCTGGCTGTGTGTCCTGACTAGAAACTGTCCATGGCTGTGGAACCACCGTGGTGTGGCTCTCCCCTCTGCCCTCCTTTCCCATGCCTCTCATCTATTCGAAAAACTCCTTTACATCAAGTGCTAGGGTCAAAATGATGACAGTTTTGTCTGTAAGGGTTAAGTTTCCATTGTGTCCTGAAACCTTTAAAAATACCATTATCCTCTTACAACCACAGTGAACACAGATGGTCCTCAGATGAGGCTCTGTGTATAGCACACCGTCCTTAAGAATAAACATGCGCTTACTTGAATCAAATCAAAGGCTATGAAGAGGATGGCCTTGAATAATGAGTCATTATGAGTTCGTTAAAAGAGCTCCATTGCCCTTAAATTAATACTAACAACAATGTAGTGTGTTAACTTTCCTGCTCAGAATCAAAAAAAACTTTATTTGATTTTCTTTCATTAAAAAAAACCTTTTACAAAGTGAAAAGATTTTTTATTATTAATAAGTTTTTTATTGTGAAAATACCACACAGAAGGGTTACAATTACATGAGCAAGGTAATGAGTGCATTTCTTATCTAACATTGGTGCTTCCTCCTTTGTTTTTCCTTTACCATCCCTGCCCTCCCATCTCCAGGACTACACTCCCCCCCCAACCCCACCTGCCAAAGTTGTAAAGTTTGTTTTCAACGACTTGTACATCCCATTGTTGCAATGGGTCCACTTGTATCCCTATTTTGAACCTGTATCCCTATTTCGATGATTTGTTTTTTTCCCTTCCCCTCCCCAAATTATACCAACATCAAATACAGTGAAAGCAGGGGTTATACCATGGGGGAGGGACATACAAAGCAACAAAGAAATCATCTTATAAATATGTTAGAAACAATCACAAGAAAGAAAAACCACTTGAGTCCTTATCCTAGGGTTCATTTCACTTCACATCAACTTATCTGACCGTTTCTGCTTGATTCAGACATGTACTAGTAATTGCAAATAAGGGAAACCATGGGACCTATGTTTCTTTGGGCCTGGCTTACTTCACTTAATATAATTTTTTTCCAAGTCTTTCCATTTCCTAACAAATGGGGCAAAGAAAATGAAAGTGATCACTTTTTTATTTTTTTTAATACTATTTTATTTATACTCATGAAAAAATGGCTAAAGCTATCATATTTATAGTCATACTGATACTGGAAGCAGGATTCAGAAAAAATCATATTTAAATTCTGTAAAGAACAATTGATAAAACGCTGATTGGTTATAGAGAGCAGAGTAGGAAGAAAAGAATAAGCTATAATTTTCCTTTTCATTAAAGAGAAGCACCCGCTGAACTTATTATATATATATATGTCTACACCACAACATAATACATAATGTAGTGATTGTACTGATTTTATTACATTTACTAAGCCATTTTATGTTCCTCGCTCTCAGTACAAAGAAATAAAACACCATGGAAGGAAAAATATGTCCTCATTGTTACAGGAAGAGGGTCTGCTGTGCCCTTACCTCCCGAGAGTCCTCTACCACAGGGAACACTCAAAGGCTCAAGTGAGCAACACAGCATTTTGATTCTGACCCACTTCCCAGGACCCCATGCATGTGTGGTGGCTGCAGAGCGATCGGCTGAACCATGTCAGCTTGTCCCTATTCTTCCTCACAAAGTGAGTGTAATGCCTGGTCCACCTATAAACTACACCTACAGGCTGCGTCTCTAGTGTAAGGTGGAAGAGAGGCCCATTCTTACTTGCATACTTACATACAGAGAAAAGCCTTGTGGTCTAAAGATCACTGGATTGACTTGGGTTGTTGTAACAAGATGAGGTATACATCAAAACCACTACTTTGATCACTTCTTCAAACAACAGAGCAAGTTCCTTTTCTAGGCTGACAATTAGTGCTGTGTTGGCATTGCTACTGGCTATAAAACTCAGCAGGAGAGGTAAAGGATTGAATCGAACCACTTGGCAGGTGTTAAAGTAACAGATGATGCTTTTATTCTTTAAAAGTCCAAGTTTGCTCCCTTGGTCTATTGCAAGTGCAAAAGTAGATAAGAAGCCGGATCACAAGGCATGGTCAGCAAGCATTGTCATCGGCCAGTTTGGTAACAGGTACACCATCTCTATCTGACACAGTAGTATGGAGTCCTTCAATTCATAGAGACATCACTTTAGGTCATCTGCCATGATGACCTCTCACAGGATCAATCTTGCACACCGGGGTTACTTGCCACTGGAATGTCCCCACCATACTTGAGCTAAAGACAAATCCCCTGCCAGCTCCTGTCACCTGGCTTGTGACCTCGTTAGTGCTCCTGGAAGCATTTGCTAGGCCTTCACAGCCAAGTGACTGATCACTTTTACATGAGTGTTAGTTTGAAAGCAGTTTAGAATCATGTTGATTTTTGCTTGACTTGCCTCTTGCACAATTTAGATGCTTCTATTTCTTTCAACCTTGAACAGGTGAACAGCATCCATCCAGAATGCCGGTTTCATCTGGAAATACAGGAGGAAGAAACAAAATGTGCAGAGCTTCTAAGCACTCAACCCAAAAGCCACAGAGGTAGGTCCTGGACGGGCTCATCTGCTCATTTGGGAAAGGCAGACTTCTTCGCATAGCCTCCTCTCCTGACTGTGGGCGGGTACTGATGGGTCGGGTCTGCCTTTCCCAGTGTTAGCACACTGCAAGCAAACCTCACGTAGCAGTGTGCCAGGGAGGGCATCGTGCAAACCTTGTAAAAGAAAGCCTCGGTCTCTAACAGCAACGGTTTCCCTGGCTTGATAACAGTCACAATTACGTTTTCAAAGTCAGCTCTAATTTTTCAAGAACTGAGCATTTGTTTGAATTCTTCCATTTTAAATCTTGGCCATTCTTATTACAGTGACTTTAGTCCATTTAATAATGATAGAAACTCACCCCAAAACCTTATGAACACTGAAATAATACTTTTATTTTCTTGAAGACAGACCTGTTGTAAACCCTGTGAACCTGTCCACTCTGTTCTCGGTTGGTCAGAAAGAGACTGACCGGGCCTCCCACAGAAGGGCTTTGGGACAGCACCCATTCATCAAAAGTAACAACAACTTTTATCTTTGTGCTTTCTTTTTTGCCAGCCCTAGGGCTTGAACTCAGGGCCAAGGTGTTTCGCTGAGTCTCTTTGTGCTTAAAGTGAGGCTCTACCACTTGTGCCACAGTACCACTTCCAGCCTGTTCTGAATAGTTTATGGAAGATAAGAGTCTCACAGACTTTCCTGCCCAGGCTAGCCTTGAACCGCAATCCTCAGATCTCAGCTAGCATTATAAGTGTGAGCCACAGGAGCCTGGCCTTGTGCTTTCTTTTTCTATGATCTATGCCACAATTTTATCTTCTTCAAGAAAGAAAGTAAAATCAAAGTAAGGTTCTGTTAAAACAGCCCACAGACCTCCAGCAGACCTCAGAATCTGGTCTTGGTTCTAGACTGGTCTTTCCAATAGAACTCAAGATGAGCCATACAACTGATTTAAGTTTTTCTAGTAGCCACGTGAAGTAAAAGAGAGGCATGTAATGTAGGTTTTAATTTTACATTTACCCAAATGTATCTAATTCTTTATCATTTTGACTTTTGTTCAATATAAAGTTATTACTTTAAATTATTTTATGCTGTCTTAGAACCTAGAATATTTCTAGTGAGCATTGAGCCCCACTGAGGCCACATTTCAGAGATCTGTAGCCAAAGGCAGCCTGTGGCTCTGAGGCTGGACAGAGCAGCGCCTTTGCCTTTCCTGTCCCTTAAAGAAAGAGTCCCAGGACTCTTTCTAGCCTTCAATACCTGTGATCCTGACACACACACACACACACACACACACACACACACACAGATCTCAAGGCCACACCCTCCAAATTGTCTTGCGGAACTCTGTCCAGAGAGTATGTGTCCAGGAGCTCAGCTTTGTAGCACCTGCCGGAAGGCAGTCTCTATGAAGAATGCAGGCTGACCTTGATGATCACAGCCTCAGGGAGAATCCAGAGCTCAGGACCGCTGGATTGGGAAGACAGACCGTTGGAGCCATGAGCCCTGGGGTCCTGGGAAGAGCAGCCTCACCCCAGCCAGCTGCTCACCAAGGAGATGCAGGTTACAAAATGCCCAGCTCCCGATTTTTATAGGATTAAGCAGGAAGAAAGCTTTATGTAAAATACTTAATTTTTTAAAGTTTGAAAACAGTACTTTAAAAAAAAAAAAAAGGAGCCAGGCACTCTGTGTCCAGCGCTGGCCTGGGGCTGGCAGTGGCTCTCCGGTGTGCGTACACCCACTTGCCGAGCCTACACTCCCCTACAGCACACCAGCACGTGGAGAATGCTCATATCTGTGTGTGGACACCAGCAGGTTCCTGGGCTGCTGTACCCCAGGAAGAGCTGGAGAATACTGCTTGCTTGCTTGGGTACAAGTGACTCAGTCTAGACTGTAGGATGCCCCTGTTCTCTCAGTTCTAGACTGTAGGATGCTTCCTTGTTCTCAGTTCTAGACTGTAGGATGCTTCCTTGTTCTCTCAGATCTAGACTGTAGGATGCTTCCTTGTTATCTCAGCTCTAGACTGTAGGATGCCCCTGTTCTCTCAGTTCTAGACTGTAGGATGCCCCTGTTCTCTCAGTTCTAGACTGTAGGATGCTTCCTTGTTATCTCAGTTCTAGACTGTAGGATGCTTCCTTGTTATCTCAGTTCTAGACTGTAGGATGCCCCTGTTCTCTCAGTTCTAGACTGTAGGATGCCCCTGTTCTCTCAGTTCTAGACTGTAGGATGCTTCCTTGTTCTCTCAGATCTAGACTGTAGGATGCTTCCTTGTTATCTCAGTTCTAGACTGTAGGATGCTTCCTTGTTCTCTCAGTTCTAGACTGTAGGATGCTTCCTTGTTCTCTCAGTTCTAGACTGTAGGATGCTTCCTTGTTCTCTCAGTTCTAGACTGTAGGATGCTTCCTTGTTCTCTCAGTTCTAGACTGTAGGATGCTTCCTTGTTATCTCAGCTCTAGACTGTAGGATGCCCCTGTTCTCTCAGATCTAGACTGTAAGATGCCCCTGTTCTCTCAGTTCTAGACTGTAGGATGCTTCCTTGTTCTCTCAGATCTAGACTGTAGGATGCTTCCTTGTTATCTCAGCTCTAGACTGTAGGATGCCCCTGTTCTCTCAGATCTAGACTGTAGGATGCCCCTGTTCTCTCAGTTCTAGACTGTAGGATGCCCCTGTTCTCTCAGTTCTAGACTGTAGGATGCTTCCTTGTTATCTCAGTTCTAGACTGTAGGATGCTTCCTTGTCCTCTCAGTTCTAGACTGTAGGATGCTCCTGTTCTCTCAGTTCTAGACTGTAGGATGTTTCCTTGTTCTCTCAGATCTAGACTGTAGGATGCTTCCTTGTTTTCTCAGTTCTAGACTGTAGGATGCCCCTGTTCTCTCAGTTCTAGACTGTAGGATGCTTCCTTGTTATCTCAGTTCTAGACTGTAGGATGCTTCCTTGTTATCTCAGATCTAGACTGTAGGATGCTTCCTTGTTATCTCAGTTCTAGACTGTAGGATGCCCCTGTTCTCTCAGTTCTAGACTGTAGGATGCCCCTGTTCTCTCAGTTCTAGACTGTAGGATGCTTCCTTGTTATCTCAGTTCTAGACTGTAGGATGCTTCCTTGTTATCTCAGTTCTAGACTGTAGGATGCCCCTGTTCTCTCAGTTCTAGACTGTAGGATGCTTCCTTGTTTTCTCAGTTCTAGACTGTAGGATGCCCCTGTTCTCTCAGTTCTAGACTGTAGGATGCTTCCTTGTTATCTCAGTTCTAGACTGTAGGATGCTTCCTTGTTATCTCAGATCTAGACTGTAGGATGCTTCCTTGTTATCTCAGTTCTAGACTGTAGGATGCCCCTGTTCTCTCAGTTCTAGACTGTAGGATGCCCCTGTTCTCTCAGTTCTAGACTGTAGGATGCTTCCTTGTTATCTCAGTTCTAGACTGTAGGATGCTTCCTTGTTCTCTCAGATCTAGACTGTAGGATGCTTCCTTGTTATCTCAGCTCTAGACTGTAGGATGCCCCTGTTCTCTCAGTTCTAGACTGTAGGATGCCCCTGTTCTCTCAGTTCTAGACTGTAGGATGCTTCCTTGTTATCTCAGTTCTAGACTGTAGGATGCTTCCTTGTTATCTCAGTTCTAGACTGTAGGATGCCCCTGTTCTCTCAGTTCTAGACTGTAGGATGCTTCCTTGTTCTCTCAGTTCTAGACTGTAGGATGCTTCCTTGTTATCTCAGTTCTAGACTGTAGGATGCTTCCTTGTTCTCTCAGATCTAGACTGTAGGATGCTTCCTTGTTATCTCAGCTCTAGACTGTAGGATGCCCCTGTTCTCTCAGTTCTAGACTGTAGGATGCCCCTGTTCTCTCAGTTCTAGACTGTAGGATGCTTCCTTGTTCTCTCAGATCTAGACTGTAGGATGCTTCCTTGTTCTCTCAGATCTAGACTGTAGGATGCTTCCTTGTTCTCTCAGTTCTAGACTGTAGGATGCTTCCTTGTTCTCAGTTCTAGACTGTAGGATGCTTCCTTGTTCTCTCAGATCTAGACTGTAGGATGCTTCCTTGTTATCTCAGCTCTAGACTGTAGGATGCCCCTGTTCTCTCAGTTCTAGACTGTAGGATGCCCCTGTTCTCTCAGTTCTAGACTGTAGGATGCTTCCTTGTTATCTCAGTTCTAGACTGTAGGATGCTTCCTTGTTATCTCAGTTCTAGACTGTAGGATGCCCCTGTTCTCTCAGTTCTAGACTGTAGGATGCCCCTGTTCTCTCAGTTCTAGACTGTAGGATGCTTCCTTGTTATCTCAGTTCTAGACTGTAGGATGCTTCCTTGTTATCTCAGTTCTAGACTGTAGGATGCCCCTGTTCTCTCAGTTCTAGACTGTAGGATGCTTCCTTGTTCTCTCAGTTCTAGACTGTAGGATGCTTCCTTGTTATCTCAGTTCTAGACTGTAGGATGCTTCCTTGTTCTCTCAGATCTAGACTGTAGATGCTTCCTTGTTATCTCAGCTCTAGACTGTAGGATGCCCCTGTTCTCTCAGTTCTAGACTGTAGGATGCCCCTGTTCTCTCAGTTCTAGACTGTAGGATGCTTCCTTGTTATCTCAGTTCTAGACTGTAGGATGCTTCCTTGTTATCTCAGTTCTAGACTGTAGGATGCCCCTGTTCTCTCAGTTCTAGACTGTAGGATGCTTCCTTGTTCTCTCAGTTCTAGACTGTAGGATGCTTCCTTGTTATCTCAGTTCTAGACTGTAGGATGCTTCCTTGTTCTCTCAGATCTAGACTGTAGGATGCTTCCTTGTTATCTCAGCTCTAGACTGTAGGATGCCCCTGTTCTCTCAGTTCTAGACTGTAGGATGCCCCTGTTCTCTCAGTTCTAGACTGTAGGATGCTTCCTTGTTCTCTCAGATCTAGACTGTAGGATGCTTCCTTGTTCTCTCAGATCTAGACTGTAGGATGCTTCCTTGTTCTCTCAGTTCTAGACTGTAGGATGCTTCCTTGTTATCTCAGATCTAGACTGTAGGATGCTTCCTTGTTCTCTCAGTTCTAGACTGTAGGATGCCCCTGTTCTCTCAGTTCTAGACTGTAGGATGCCCCTGTTCTCTCAGATCTAGACTGTAGGATGCTTCCTTGTTCTCTCAGTTCTAGACTGTAGGATGCCCCCTGTTCTCTCAGATCTAGACTGTAGGATGCTTCCTTGTTCTCTCAGTTCTAGACTGTAGGATGCTTCCTTGTTATCTCAGATCTAGACTGTAGGATGCTTCCTTGTTATCTCAGTTCTAGACTGTAGGATGCTTCCTTGTTATCTCAGATCTAGACTGTAGGATGCTTCCTTGTTCTCTCAGTTCTAGACTGTAGGATGCTTCCTTGTTCTCTCAGTTCTAGACTGTAGGATGCTTCCTTGTTCTCTCAGTTCTAGACTGTAGGATGCCCCTGTTCTCTCAGATCTAGACTGTAGGATGCTTCCTTGTTCTCTCAGATCTAGACTGTAGGATGCTTCCTTGTTCTCTCAGTTCTAGACTGTAGGATGCCCCTGTTCTCTCAGATCTAGACTGTAGGATGCTTCCTTGTTATCTCAGTTCTAGACTGTAGGATGCTTCCTTGTTCTCTCAGTTCTAGACTGTAGGATGCTTCCTTGTTATCTCAGCTCTAGACTGTAGGATGCTTCCTTGTTATCTCAGTTCTAGACTATAGGATGCTCACCTTTTATCTCAGTTCTAGACTATAGGATGCCCCCACCCCTGTTTGGTGCAAATGGGAAAACTTACTTGGTTTATTTGCAGTCTCAAAAGTCTTCTTGGATGGCACTTACATTGATGGTTCTTACTTTCCATTTTAGTTTTATAGAAAAAATATTTTTATCTGATTTATTCTACTGTTTGACTTGAAAAAAGTGTTTGGTTGCCAGCCTCCCAGCCCTGGGGAAGAGGCAGAGCTGACCCAGCCCACCTTCCCTGTGAAAACAACCTGGGTCCATGGTGCTTTCTACTTGCAGTCCGAGTGAGGGCTCTCGTGCTAGTGCACAGAGGTGATGGACCAGAGCCTGACAGGGACAGCGCGAGCTGAGCCTTCTGGTGGGCCAGGCCGTGGGAAGGGAGCGGACAGGGGCCTCGTTCCACTAGAAGGGACACTGTGGACGAGGAAGGAGCAGTGACACAAGGTGTATAGTCTGATATGGAATCTTGCTCTTCGTTACATGATGAATCAATGTTTTAAAAAGCATGTAACAAATCCTAACAAAAACTAGTCTCAAGGCTAAGCGTGTTCAAAACACTCACTCTGGGGCCAAGGAGTTGTTCTTGCCTTTGTGACAATGCTGCTCAGACCAACGGAACCCTGCAGTGAACGGAGCCCTGCAAGACCTCCATCTGGGAATGCCTCCCGGAAGCCCCGGGGGCCTGTGCTGGCGGGCGGGAGGGGCGGGAGGGGCAGCCCTGCAAGCCACGCGCCAGGGCCGGGGAGGGCAGGACCGCCACGTGACTCTGCCCCCCATGCCCGTCTGCAGACTCCAGGGCTTGCCCAGCGAGGTGAGGTCTGACTGAAGCAGAGGTAGGGGGCCAGGTCAGTGTAGGGCAGAGTCGCTGACTGTGGGGAGTGCTGACTGGCTTCTGTCTCCCTGTGGGGAGGCCTGGGAGGTTTTGAGATCATTCCCCACTTGGGCCTCGCACGGTGGTCCACCGCAGCTTCCAGGTGCTGGAGAAGACTGGTGTCTCCTGAGACCCAGCCCCACCCTAAGAACCCTGAGCTGCCGCAGGGCTCCCCTAAGCACTGGGTGACACCACTCTGCCACTCCAGCATTTTTCCAGAAGGCAGTGGGCAGGCAAGGCCATGTCACAAGATGCCCGTGCAACGTCCCTCACGGGCCCCGCAGTGACCCCGTGGGAGGTCCCTCACGGGCCCTGCAGTGACCCCATGGGACATCCCTCACAGACCCCGCAGTGACCCCGTGGGACGTCCCTCACAGACCCCGCACTGACCCCGTGGGACGTCCCTCACAGGCCCCATGTGACCCCGTGGGACGTCCCTCACAGACCCCATGTGACCCCGTGGGACGTCCCTCACAGACCCCGCACTGACCCCGTGGGACGTCCCTCACAGACCCCATGTGACCCCGTGGGACGTCCCTCACAGACCCCATGTGACCCCGTGGGACGTCCCTCACAGACCCCGCAGTGACCCCGTGGGACGTCCCTCACAGACCCCATGTGACCCCGTGGGACGTCCCTCACAGACCCCGCACTGACCCCGTGGGACGTCCCTCACAGGCCCCGCACTGACCCCCGTGGGACGTCCCTCACTGACCCTGCACTGACCCCGTGGGACGTCCCTCACAGACCCCGCACTGACCCCGAGGGACGTCCCTCACAGGCCTCATGTGACCCCGGTGGGATGTCCCTCACAGACCCCATGTGACCCCGTGGGACGTCCCTCACAGACCCCATGTGACCCCCGTGGGACGTCCCTCACAGACCCCGCAGTGACCCCATGGGACGTCCCTCACAGACCCCATGTGACCCCGTGGGACGTCCCTCACAGACCCCGCACTGACCCCGTGGGACGTCCCTCACAGACCCCGCAGTGACCCCGTGGGACGTCCCTCACAGACCCCATGTGACCCCGTGGGACGTCCCTCACAGACCCCGCAGTGACCCCGTGGGACGTCCCTCACAGGCCTCATGTGACCCCGTGGGACATCCCTCACAGACCCCGCACTGACCCCGTGGGACGTCCCTCACAGTCCCCGCACTGACCCCGTGGGACGTCCCTCACAGACCCCGCAGTGACCCCGTGGGACGTCCCTCACAGACCTCATGTGACCCCGTGGGAAATCCCTCACAGACCCCGCACTGACCCCGTGGGACGTCCCTCACAGGCCCCGCACTGACCCCGTGGGACGTCCCTCACTGACCCCGCACTGACCCCGTGGGACGTCCCTCACAGACCCCGCACTGACCCCGTGGGACGTCCCTCACAGGCCCCACACTGACCCCGTGGGACGTCCCTCACAGACCCCGCACTGACCCCGTGGGATGTCCCTCACAGACCCCGCAGTGACCCCGTGGGACGTCCCTCACAGGCCTCATGTGACCCCGTGGGACGTCCCTCACTGACCCCGCAGTGACCCCGTTGGACGTCCCTCACAGGCCTCATGTGACCCCGTGGGACGTCCCTCACAGACCCCATGTGACCCCGTGGGACGTCCCTCACAGACCCCATGTGACCCCGTGGGACGTCCCTCACAGACCCTATGTGACCCCGTGGCACGTCCCTCAGAGACCCCATGTGACCCCCGTGGGATGTCCCTCACGGGCCCCGCAGTGACCCCATGGGACGTCCCTCACAGACCCCGCAGTGACCCCATGGGACGTCCCTCACAGACCCCGCACTGACCCCGTGGGACGTCCCTCACAGACCCCGCACTGACCCCGTGGAACGTCCCTCACAGACCCCGCAGTGACCCCGTGGGACGTCCCTCACAGACCCCATGTGACCCCGTGGGACATCCCTCACAGACCCCGCAGTGACCCCGTGGGACGTCCCTCACAGGCCCCCGCAGTGACCCCGTGGGACGTCCCTCACAGGCCCCATGTGACCCCGTGGGACGTCCCTCACAGACCCCATGTGACCCCATGGGACGTCCCTCACAGACCCCATGTGGCCCCATGGGACGTCCCTCACAGACCCCATGTGACCCCATGGGACGTCCCTCACAGACCCCGCACTGACCCTGTGGGACGTCCCTCACAGACCCCATGTGACCCCATGGGACGTCCTTCACAGACCCCATGTGACCCCGTGGGATGTCCCTCACAGACCCCATGTGACCCCGTGGGACGTCCCTCACAGACCCCATGTGACCCCGTGGGACGTCCCTCACAGGCCTCATGTGACCCCGTGGGACGTCCCTCACAGACCCCATGTGACCCCGTGGGACGTCCCTCACAGACCCCATGTGACCCCGTGGGACGTCCCTCACAGACCCCATGTGACCCCGTGGGACGTCCCTCACAGACCCCATGTGACCCCGTGGGATGTCCCTCACGGGCCCCGCAGTGACCCCATGGGACGTCCCTCACAGACCCCATGTGACCCCGTGGGACGTCCCTCACAGACCCCATGTGACCTTGTGGGACGTCCCTCACAGACCCCGCAGTGACCCCGTGGGACGTCCCTCACAGACCCCGCAGTGACCCCGTGGGACGTCCCTCACAGGCCTCATGTGACCCCGTGGGACATCCCTCACAGACCCCGCACTGACCCCGTGGGACGTCCCTCACAGGCCCCCGCACTGACCCCGTGGGACGTCCCTCACTGACCCCGCACTGACCCCGTGGGACGTCCCTCACAGACCCCGCACTGACCCCGAGGGACGTCCCTCACAGGCCCCGCACTGACCCCGTGGGACGTCCCTCACAGACCCCGCACTGACCCCGTGGGACGTCCCTCACAGACCCCGCACTGACCCCGTGGGATGTCCCTCACAGACCCCGCACTGACCCCCGTGGGACGTCCCTCACAGGCCTCATGTGACCCCCGTGGGACGTCCCTCACAGACCCCGCAGTGACCCCGTTGGACGTCCCTCACAGGCCTCATGTGACCCCGTGGGACGTCCCTCACAGACCCCATGTGACCCCGTGGGACGTCCCTCACAGACCCCATGTGACCCCGTGGGACGTCCCTCACAGACCCCGCACTGACCCCGTGGGACGTCCCTCACAGACCCCATGTGACCCCGTGGGACGTCCCTCACAGACCCCATGTGACCCCGTGGGACGTCCCTCACAGACCCCGCAGTGACCCCGTGGGACGTCCCTCACAGACCCCATGTGACCCCGTGGGACGTCCCTCACAGACCCCGCACTGACCCCGTGGGACGTCCCTCACAGGCCCCGCACTGACCCCGTGGGACGTCCCTCACTGACCCTGCACTGACCCCGTGGGACGTCCCCTCACAGACCCCGCACTGACCCCGAGGGACGTCCCTCACAGGCCTCATGTGACCCCGTGGGATGTCCCTCACAGACCCCATGTGACCCCGTGGGACGTCCCTCACAGACCCCATGTGACCCCGTGGGACGTCCCTCACAGACCCCGCAGTGACCCCATGGGACGTCCCTCACAGACCCCATGTGACCCCGTGGGACGTCCCTCACAGACCCCGCACTGACCCCGTGGGACGTCCCTCACAGACCCCGCAGTGACCCCGTGGGACGTCCCTCACAGACCCCATGTGACCCCGTGGGACGTCCCTCACAGACCCCGCAGTGACCCCGTGGGACGTCCCTCACAGGCCTCATGTGACCCCGTGGGACATCCCTCACAGACCCCGCACTGACCCCGTGGGACGTCCCTCACAGTCCCCGCACTGACCCCGTGGGACGTCCCTCACAGACCCCGCAGTGACCCCCGTGGGACGTCCCTCACAGACCTCATGTGACCCCGTGGGAAATCCCTCACAGACCCCGCACTGACCCCGTGGGACGTCCCTCACAGGCCCCGCACTGACCCCGTGGGACGTCCCTCACTGACCCCGCACTGACCCCGTGGGACGTCCCTCACAGACCCCGCACTGACCCCGTGGGACGTCCCTCACAGGCCCCACACTGACCCCGTGGGACGTCCCTCACAGACCCCGCACTGACCCCGTGGGATGTCCCTCACAGACCCCGCAGTGACCCCGTGGGACGTCCCTCACAGGCCTCATGTGACCCCGTGGGACGTCCCTCACTGACCCCGCAGTGACCCCGTTGGACGTCCCTCACAGGCCTCATGTGACCCCGTGGGACGTCCCTCACAGACCCCATGTGACCCCGTGGGACGTCCCTCACAGACCCCATGTGACCCCGTGGGACGTCCCTCACAGACCCTATGTGACCCCGTGGCACGTCCCTCAGAGACCCCATGTGACCCCGTGGGATGTCCCTCACGGGCCCCGCAGTGACCCCATGGGACGTCCCTCACAGACCCCGCAGTGACCCCATGGGACGTCCCTCACAGACCCCGCACTGACCCCGTGGGACGTCCCTCACAGACCCCGCACTGACCCCGTGGAACGTCCCTCACAGACCCCGCAGTGACCCCGTGGGACGTCCCTCACAGACCCCATGTGACCCCGTGGGACATCCCTCACAGACCCCGCAGTGACCCCGTGGGACGTCCCTCACAGGCCCCGCAGTGACCCCGTGGGACGTCCCTCACAGGCCCCATGTGACCCCGTGGGACGTCCCTCACAGACCCCATGTGACCCCATGGGACGTCCCTCACAGACCCCATGTGGCCCCATGGGACGTCCCTCACAGACCCCATGTGACCCCATGGGACGTCCCTCACAGACCCCGCACTGACCCTGTGGGACGTCCCTCACAGACCCCATGTGACCCCATGGGACGTCCTTCACAGACCCCATGTGACCCCGTGGGATGTCCCTCACAGACCCCATGTGACCCCGTGGGACGTCCCTCACAGACCCCATGTGACCCCGTGGGACGTCCCTCACAGGCCTCATGTGACCCCGTGGGACGTCCCTCACAGACCCCATGTGACCCCGTGGGACGTCCCTCACAGACCCCATGTGACCCCGTGGGACGTCCCTCACAGACCCCATGTGACCCCGTGGGACGTCCCTCACAGACCCCATGTGACCCCGTGGGATGTCCCTCACGGGCCCCGCAGTGACCCCATGGGACGTCCCTCACAGACCCCATGTGACCCCGTGGGACGTCCCTCACAGACCCCATGTGACCTTGTGGGACGTCCCTCACAGACCCCGCAGTGACCCCGTGGGACGTCCCTCACAGACCCCGCAGTGACCCCGTGGGACGTCCCTCACAGGCCTCATGTGACCCCGTGGGACATCCCTCACAGACCCCGCACTGACCCCGTGGGACGTCCCTCACAGGCCCCGCACTGACCCCGTGGGACGTCCCTCACTGACCCCGCACTGACCCCGTGGGACGTCCCTCACAGACCCCGCACTGACCCCGAGGGACGTCCCTCACAGGCCCCGCACTGACCCCGTGGGACGTCTCTCACAGACCCCGCACTGACCCCGTGGGACGTCCCTCACAGACCCCGCACTGACCCCGTGGGATGTCCCTCACAGACCCCGCACTGACCCCGTGGGACGTCCCTCACAGGCCTCATGTGACCCCCGTGGGACGTCCCTCACAGACCCCGCAGTGACCCCGTTGGACGTCCCTCACAGGCCTCATGTGACCCCGTGGGACGTCCCTCACAGACCCCATGTGACCCCGTGGGACGTCCCTCACAGACCCCATGTGACCCCGTGGGACGTCCCTCACAGACCCCATGTGACCCCGTGGCACGTCCCTCACAGACCCCATGTGACCCCGTGGGATGTCCCTCACGGGCCCCGCAGTGACCCCATGGGACGTCCCTCACAGACCCCGCAGTGACCCCATGGGACGTCCCTCACAGACC
Organism: Dipodomys spectabilis; assembly: GCF_019054845.1. Classification (NCBI taxonomy): domain Eukaryota; kingdom Metazoa; phylum Chordata; class Mammalia; order Rodentia; family Heteromyidae; genus Dipodomys; species Dipodomys spectabilis. Next base: position 293,811 of record NW_024870954.1, read on the forward strand.
CCGCACTGACCCCGTGGGACGTCCCTCACAGACCCCGCAGTGACCCCGTGGGACGTCCCTCACAGACCCCATGTGACCCCGTGGGACGTCCCTCACAGACCCCATGTGACCCCGTGGGACGTCCCTCACAGACCCCATGTGACCCCATGGGACGTCCCTCACAGACCCCATGTGACCCCGTGGGATGTCCCTCACAGACCCCGCACTGACCCCGTGGGACGTCCCTCACAGACCCCATGTGACCCCGTGGGACGTCCCTCACAGACCCCATGTGACCCCATGGGACGTCCCTCACAGACCCCATGTGACCCCGTGGGACGTCCCTCACAGACCCCATGTGACCTTGTGGGACGTCCCTCACAGACCCCATGTGACCCCGTGGGACGTCCCTCACAGACCACATGTGACCCCGTGGGACGTCCCTCACAGACCACATGTGACCCCGTGGGACGTCCCTCACAGACCCCGCAGTGACCCCGTGGGACGTCCCTCACAGAACCCGCAGTGACCCCGTGGACGTCCCTCACAGACCCCGCAGTGACCCCGTGGGACGTCCCTCACAGACCCCGCACTGACCCCGTGGGATGTCCCTCACAGACCCCATGTGACCCCGTGGGACGTCCCTCACAGACCCCATGTGACCCCGTGGGACGTCCCTCACAGACCCCATGTGACCCCGTGGGACGTCCCTCACAGACCCCATGTGACTCCGTGGGACGTCCCTCACAGACCCCGCAGTGACCCCGTGGGACGTCCCTCACAGACCCCGCACTGACCCCGTGGGACGTCCCTCACAGACCCCGCAGTGACCCCGTGGGACGTCCCTCACAGACCCCGCACTGACCCCATGGGACGTCCCTCACAGACCCCATGTGACCCCGTGGGACGTCCCTCACAGGCCCCGCAGTGACCCCGTGGGACGTCCCTCACAGACCCCATGTGACCCCATGGGACGTCCCTCACAGACCCCGCACTGACCCCGTGGGACGTCCCTCACAGACCCCGCGGTGACCTCATCCTGCTTTATTATCTGAGTGTGCTGTGCTGTCTGTCAGCCCAGTGGCTATAGCTTACTGTGAACAGGGCCCTTCTGTCTACTGTCCTGGAAAGAGAGACATCTGGTTCCTGTGATGTATTTCAAATCTTATTCAGTACTTGGCCCTTAAAGTCTGTAAAAAGCACCAGGCACT